>NW_008337054.1:2100090-2104548 GCF_000622305.1 Nannospalax galili
ATATATATATATACACACACACATATATATAATCAATTCAAACCTATTCCCCAAATGCCCTTCCTGGGTTCATCCACAGGAGAGAAATCTGATCAACCTAGCCAGTGTCACACCCTTAATGAAAACTGACTTTTCCCCTCCCAGCAGTCACTGGTGCCAATAGCTCTTCAACTAGGGCTGGGGTCATCTACCCACCTCCCAACTTCCCCACAACTATGCTGGGATTTTGTCTGACTTGAGCTTACACGGGACTTGTCTATGCTGTCACCACTGCTGTGAGTTCATATGAACAACTGCCCAACTATCTGGAAAACTGTGGCCATCTAGCACCTCTGGCTCTTACAATCTTTCTGCCCCCTCTTCCACAATGATCCCTGAGCCTTGGGCGGCAGAGGTTTGATAGAGGTGTCTTATTCTGGCCTAAGTACTCTGCAGTCTCTTATTTTCAGCACATTGGCCAATTGTATCTAGAGACCCTCGGTCCATAGTTCTGCAATATAGATAGCTTACAAGAAAAGAGATCAGCCACAGAGAAAGCACTGCTTACGCCTTCTAGTCCAGATTAACAAGATGTTTGTTTTTGGAACAGGATCTCCCTATAGCCCCCAGCTGGCCTGGAACTCAACGTGTAGATCAGGCTGGCTTCAATCGCACAGAGATCCGTCTGTCTTTGCTTCTGATGCGGGGATTAGAGGCCTACACCACCACACCTGCTGATTGTTCCCTCTCAATTCAGAAAAAAAGAATATGCAGAAATCTCCTGCCCTGCCAGATTTCCACAAAGCAGAGACAAAATCAGTTTTTTTCCTGGTATTGCATTAAAGCTGGTTAAAAGTAGTGCATTGGTAGAAACTATTACAGCTATCCAGAGCCATGTTAAAATAACCAGCTAGATAAGAAAAGAATGAGAAATAAAAGGAGCTACAGAAAATGAACCAAGGAAATTCCAGAATTCCAGGTTCTCTCCCTCTCTCTCTCTCTCTCTCTCTCTCTCTCTCTCTCTCTCTCTCACATGTGTGTGTTAGACTGAGGCATTTCTGTGAGTTTTAGATAAAGATTTTCCGCTTTTGCAGAAACTTTAATAAACACCCAACCAAACCCAATGCCTTTCCCATTGCAGCATCAGAGTGCACTTAAAGTTTTCAGGAGTCATGATCTGTATTTCCATGCAAGAAAGGAGGCCAAGCAGAAAGAATGTTTCCATAAAGCAATTAAGGTATAACATGGATTAGGAAGAAACTAAAATGACTCTTTATTTTCTTTTATGTAAATATTTTCCCTAATATACCACCTGCTGGAAGCCTCTGGCAAAGTATGATTGCAAGAATGAAACTTCTGTGAAGCAATTTTCTGAGTTCCTGAGGAATTTAGTCAAAAGTAGGACAGACCTTGAGTTATTCAAAATGTTATCTCAAACCTTTGCTTTGCCCTACTTTTATAGACATGACCCCAAAATCCCCATGTATTGATGAGAATTTCTTTTGTTTTCTCTTTGTATCTGAAATCTAATCAGTCAACAAATCAAATACCCTTTCTACTTCCAAAACTAAATCTTATCTTCCTGGATCTCCTTACCTTCATGAACCAGAAAAAGAGAGAGAGAGAGAGAGAGAGAGAGAGAGAGAAATATGCCTTCAGATATTCCTCCTATGAGCAGTACCCTTATCCTTCTCTGTACCACTCAAATTCTAAGTTCTGAAGACTGCGTGTAAGCTCACCCTCTCTGGGATCTTTGATGAATGAAACCCATTCCATTCCCTTAACATTTAAGTACTAAGGTCAAATCCTGAGGTTACAAATTCTAGGTCTTTGAATATGATAGACTTTGATTCTTGTTAACATCACTTGAAATAAAATGGCTTGAAATCTTAAAAACACATTTGATTCTTGGTTCTTCTTCCAGCTTCAACTCATATTCCAATCCCCACCTCGTCATCCTCAACACACACACGATGCACAATGGGCTGACCAAGAACTGAAGCTGTATTTATAGTAGACTGTTCTGTCCTTGCTGCTTTTTTCTAACCGGGCACACCAAGATTTCATATCATTGTCTCATGTGCGTCTATGATAATTTTTTTCATATGCTGTGTCCAAAAAATGTAACTAACAGGCCACTTCAGTTTTTTATTCATTTTTATTCTTTCTAAGATTATAATTTTTTGCCATGCTCTGGTGTCAAAACACAACATACAAATGACTAGGGGAGAATAGTCCCCCATAATTATCCTCAACGACAGACCCTGAGTGTTGCACTATCAACATACCAAACGAGATGTTCCTGCTGGTGCAATAGTGGAGCATCTAGTGTATGTACAACCAGCAAATTTTCAATTGGATATAATGCCCACTCCTAGGGGTGGAAAACACTTCTGGTACTGTAAACCCAGCCAACCCCCTGCAGTAGGGGAGAACATAGGCCCCAGTGGGAAGTCACTGCAATTGCTATGTTAGATGGATGTGATGCTTCTGCTAAAATACAGTCCAAGCATTTGTATTTGTGCCCATTGGTTAAGTTAGTATAGCAGCCACTGTTTAGATGTTCTTGCTTCTTGCTGTGTTTTTACAGTAGATGGAATCCCACTGAAATTGGCCAACAGCCTATGCAAAACAGATGATGCAAACACCTGAAAGTTCAGTGCCTTGTCACAACGGGAGGAAGATCATACCATACCTACCACCCCCTCCAAGGCTCAGGGACTTTTGCGGAAGAGGTTGGCAGAAAGAATGTAAGACCTGGAGGAAGTGGTGAAGTGTTAACTGGAAATGTCCTCCAACCACTATGCTGGGAAGCTAGAATCACACCTCCTTCCCACCCTCATCAAGGAGTCAATGAGAGACTTAGTTACACCTCCCAGTCAGTTGACCTTAACTGCATGGGGGAGGGGGATATATAAGCCAAGAACACCAAGAGGTACCTCACTCACCATTTTCTGCAGCTGTCAGGAGGGCACAGGATCTGTATTTGAGTGTGGACTTTACGGTGCAGCTGTAAATGTGGGGCACCCACTCTTCTGTAAATAAACCCTTACCGTATGCTCTGTTTAAAAAAAAAAAAAAAAAAAAAAAAGCCTTTGCATCTCTAGGCGGCCCAGCCCCACAGCTTCCTGGAGCCACCAGCTTGCCTGGATAAGTTTGGTGGCTGCACCCACTGCACCTTGACTCCCCCAGACTCATTCACCCACCAGAACCCCCACCCCATCTCTTCTCCTAGCAGGGGTACTGGCACATTTCCAGTCTTGGCACCCCAGACCTCTGGACTGAGTTCCTGGCCCAAATTCGCCACTGCTTCCTGAACCTTTGTATCCAGACCAATACAGTATCTCTCACAAGTCCCCACCTCCCTTTGCGTCTCTGGGAAGCCCAACCCCACATCTTCCTGGAGCCAGCAGCTTGCCTGGGTAAGTTTGGCTGCTGCACCCACTGTACCTTGAATCCCCCAGCCTCATTCATGCTCCCAGCTCCCCCACCCCATCTCTCCTCCTAATAGGGGGACTGGCATATTTCCTGTCATTTCACCCCATATCTCCGGTCTGACTTCTTGGTCCAAACTTGCCATTTCTTCCTGACCCTTTGCATTCAGACCAACCCAATTTGTTCCTGTAATCCCCAGGAGACCTCAGGGCCTCTTCTCACCCTCACTTCCCTTTACATCCCTGGGGGCCAGCATATTTCCTGGGCCCTACTTACAGGCCACCCAGCCCTCAAATTCCTGAGGCCAGCATCTTTCCTGGAGGGAACCAGACCTTAGGAGAAAGCCTAAGAGCATCTGATCCTCATCTGACTTGGGCCTCTGTGGGAACTCCTCAGTAGCTAGATGAAAGCAATTTGGCCACTCCAATATAATATCAAAAGAGAGGACTTGAAGCCTAGAACAACCAGCTTTTCATGCCCAACAAGTAAACCACAAAGGCACATAAAGTTTACAAAAAGAAGCAGACCTAAACTCAACAAAGGAAAGCTTGAGTCTCACACAAGAACCAGAAACTAAAAAGAAACCCACATGTCAAAGTCACAGAGAAAAAAATAATAACATGAAAAATAAAAATAACATATCCCCACCAAGTACCATCAGTCCTCTGGAGGAGTACAATGAGGACCCCCTAGACATAACACAGGACATAGAACTCAAAAGAACAATGATAAACATGATAAAAGAATTCAGTGAATTTAAATAACACACAAGAAATCAAATAAGCTAGGAATAAACTAAACGAATTCAGAAAAGAGTTAGAAATATTTAAGAATGTTCAGGTTGAAATGAAGAAGGAAGTGAAATACTCAGTAAGCCAATTAGAAATGACCGAAGAAAGCCTCACCAATAGGATGAATAAAATGGAAAACAGAATATTAAGACTGGAAGATAAAGTGGACAAATTAGATCACTCAAGCAAAAATTATGAAAAATTTAAGAAAACACAAGAATGGAATATGCAACAATTGTGAGACACCATAAAA
>NW_008337054.1:2104730-2110606 GCF_000622305.1 Nannospalax galili
CTTGCATATAAAGGAAAACCCATTAGGATTACAGCTGACTTTGCAGTGCAAAATATGAAAGCCAGAAAAGCCTGGAACAAAGTATTCTCAGTTGAAATGAACACAGACGCCAACCCAGATTACTTTACCCAGCCAAAATATCTATTATAGTTGAAGGGGAAAGAAAAATCTTCCATGACATAAATAGGCTGGAAGAATTCATGTTCACAAAACCAGCCCTTCAGAGAGCTCTCGAAGCAATACAAAGAGCTGCCAAGAGAGAAACAACTATACCCAAGGGATTATGAAAGAAACTCAATGAAGGTATAACTATGGAAATGCACAGCTACACTAAGAATGTGAACATAAATAAAAATTGCAGGACTCAACACACATCTTTCATTAATAACTTTAAAAAAAAAATCTTTTGGTTGTCAGCAAGAAACTCATCTTACTTTCAAGGACAGGGACTACCTTAAGGTGAAAGGATGGAAAATATATATATATATACCCAAGGAATGGTACTAAGATAAAAGCAGGTGTTGCAGTTCTAATATCTGATAAATTAGACTTTAAACTAAAACTAATCAGAAGAGATAAAGAGGCCCACTTCATTCTGATCAAAGGAATAACTGACCAAGAAGATACTACAATCATAAACATATATGCACCAAACTCTGGTGCGCCCAACTTCATAAAATCAGTACTACAGGACTTTAAAACCCAAATTAATCCCAACTCATTAATAGTGAGGGACTTCAATACCGCATTGTCTCCATTATATAGGTGAACAGGACAGAAAATTAACAGAAATACATCTGAATTAAACAATACCATACATCAAATGGGCCTAAAAGACATCTACTGTATATTCTCCCAAGCACCAAAGAATATATCTTCTATTCAGCACCCCATAGAATTTTCACCAAAATAGACCACATACTGGGGCACAAAACCTTAACAAATACAAAAAGATTGAAATAATTCCATGCATCCTGTCACATCACAATGCAATAAACCTTAAAATCAACAGTGGAAGAAACCCTAGAAACTACATGAACACATGGAGATTAAACAACACACTTGTGAATGATGAATGGGTCAAAGTAGAAATTAAGAAAGAAATGAAAGTATTCCTGGAACTAAATGAAAAGGACAAAAAAACCCTTTGGGACACATTGAAAGCAGTCCTTAGAGGCAAGTTTATACCACACAAATAAATGACTTAACATTACACCTCAAGACACTTGAAAAGCAACAACAAACAAAATCCAAACCCAGCAGACAAGAAGAAATAACAAAAATCAGAGCAGATGTTAATGAAATAGAAAGAAAGAAAACAATACAAAGAATCTATGAATGCAAGAGCTGGTTCTTTGCAAAGATAAACATGACTGACAGACTGCTAGCTCAGTTAACCAAAAGAAAGAAAGAGCAACTCCAAATCAAGAAAATCAGAGATGAAAGAGGAAACATCACAAAAAACACCAACAAGATCCAGAACATTAGAAGGGAATATTTTAAAAACCTATATGCTACTAAATTTGAAAACCTAAAAAAAATGGACAGGTATCTAAAAGCATGGGAACCAGTAAAACTAAACCAAGAAGAGATCAACAGCTTAAATAGACCCATAACACATAAGAAAATTCAAACAGTAATACAAAACCTCCCAACTAAAAAAAGCCCAGGATGAGATGGATTTACAGCAGAATTCTGCCAGACATCTAAAGAAGATCTACACCCAATACTACTTAATTTATTCAAAAAGATAGAAATTGAGGGATAACTTCCAAATTCCTTCAATGAAGACAGCCACACTCTAATACCAAAGCAGGTAAAGATACAACCAAAAAAGAAAACTATAGACCCATATCCTTAATGAACATAGATGCAAAAATTCTCAACAAGATACTTGCAAAATGCATAAAGACACACATCAAAAACATCATCCACCATGATCAAGTCAGCTTTATTCCATAGATGCAGAGATGGTTCAATATACATATGTCAATAAATGTCATAAATCATATAAATTGGCTCAAAGACAAGAAACATATCATCATCTCAATAGATGCAGAGAAGGCCTTTGACAAAATTCAACATGCATTTATGTGTAAAGTCCTAGAGTGAATTGGACTGGAGGGAACATACCTCAACATAATTAAAGCCATATATAACAAACCCACAGCCAACATCATTCTAAATGGAGAAAAACTGGAAGCATTCCAATTAAAATCAGGAACCAGACAAGGCTTTCCACTCCCTCCATTCCTCTTTAACATAGTGCTTGAAACTCTTACAAGAGCAATAAGACAAGAGAAGGAAATTAAAGGAGTAATAATGAAAAGAAGAGATCAAATTATCCCTTTTTGTAGAACATGTGATATTATACCTAAGAGACACCAAAAATTCCACCAGAAAACTCCTAGAAATTATTAACAGATTCAGTAATGTGACAGGTTACAAAATTAATCTACAAAAATCTGTAGCCTTTCTATATACCGATAATAAAGATTCAGAGAAAGAGTTCATGGAAGCATTCCTTTTCACAATAGCTGAAAAAAAAAAAAAAAAAACTCAGAATAAACCTGACCAAAGAAGTTAAAGACCTCTACAATAAAAATTTTAAATCTTTAAAAAAAGAGATTGAGGAAGACATCAGAAGATGGAAGAACCTCCCATGCTCATAGATTGGAATAATTAATATTGTGAAAATTACCATCCTACCAAAAGACATTTATAGATTCAATGCAATGCCGATCAAAATATCCATGACATTCTTCACAGAGTTGGAAAAAAAATCCTAAAATTCATATGGAAGCATAAAAGACCTCAGACAGCCAAAACAACCCTGAACACTAAGAGCAATGTGTGTGTGGCGGGGGGGGGGGTTACTATACCATATTTTAAACTGTATTGCAGAGCTATAGTCATAAAAACAACATGGTACTGGCATGACAATAGATCTGAAGATCAATGGAACAAAATTAAAGAACCAAATATGACTACATGCAATTTCAGCCATCTGATATTTTACAAAGGGCCCAAGAACATTCACTGGAGGAAAGATAGCATGTTCAGCAAATGGTGCTGGCAAAACTGGATCTCCACCTGTAGAAGAATGAAACTAAACCCCTATCTTTCACCCTGTACAAAAGTCATCTCCAAATGGATCAAAGAGCTCAATGTGAAGCCTGAAACTCTGAAACTGTTAGAAGAAAACATTGGCAATAACCCACAAGATATAAGTGTAGGAAAGGATTTTCTGAACCAGACATCAGTTGCTTAGGAAACAAGGTCAAGAGTCAACAAATGGGATCTCATTAAACTAAATAGCTTTTGGACATTAAAAGAAGCAACTAAGGAAGACAAGAAAAAACCCACAGAATGAGAGAAATCTTCACCAGCCACACATCTGACATAGGTTTAACATCCAGAATATATAATGAACTCAAAAAACAAAGAATCAAGATAAGAAGTCACCCAATTAAAAGATGTGCTAAGGAACTGAACAGAGAGTTCTCAAAAGAAGAAATAAAGATGGCTAAGAACCATCTTAAAAGGTGTTCAACATCACTAGTAATTAGTGGAATGCAAATTAAAGCCACTCTAAGATTTCATCTTACCCCAGTCAGACTGGATAAGATCAAGAGAACAAATGATGCCAAATGTTGGAGAGGATGTGGGGAAAGGGGAACGCTCATCCCCTGCTGGTGAGATTGCAATCTTGTTCAACTCCTATGGAAAGCAGTGTGAAGAACTCTTAAAAAACCACAAATGAACCTACCTTTTGACCCAGTTATACCACTCCTTGGCATATACCCAAAGAACTCATCCTATTGCAGAGACACTTGTACACCCATGTTTGTTGCTGCTCTTTTCACAATAGCTAAGAGATGGAAGCAACCTAAGTGTCCCTCAATTGATGAGTGGATAATGAAAATGTGGTTCATATATACGATGGAGTTTTACTCAGCAGTAAAGAAAGATGAAATCATGAAATTTGCAGGTAAATGGATGGAACAAGAAACTGTTATACTAAGTGAAGTAACATAGACTCAGAAAAAAAAAAGTATGTTCTCCCTCATATGTGGATCCTAGAACCAAATACTTATTATAAGTGAGTATGTATTCAGACATAACTATAGGAACCAGGATAATGAAAGGGAACCAGGGAGGTAAAGGAAAAGAAAGAATCTGAAAGAGAATAACAGTAGGAAACAGGGAGATAGGGATAAAAATGGGGTTATTTAAGGGGGAGCAGGGAGGGTTATACAAGGAACCTTGTGGATAAACGGAAAGAGCTCAAGAAAGGTGGGACCATAGGAGAAGGGCATTATTAAGGGAGAAATGAGAAAAATTGGGGGCACTTTAAATGTGGAAACCATGGTGGAAGGGTTATACAATGCAAGAGATAAATAACGCCTAGCTATTTTTTTAAAAACCAGAGGGAACCATATTAATTGAACAACCTACTGACAAATTATACGTACGACTAGCTCAAGGAATATAATACATGTCTAGGCAAGGTTTATCTGAGAATGTTTGGCCTTTGCCCATGCTTTTTCTACATAGCACATGGTAATTAAAAGTACCAGACTAGTGAAACTAACCTTCTTGGATGTCTAACAGCCATGCTCTGAGGCCTATACTAATTTGGTCAGAGGGACATAAAGGACATTTTTGCTCCTTGCCCTCCTAGGTTGATTAAGCTCCAGGGGACTATGAGCATCTCTCAAAGTGTCCTCTAACTGTGGTGTGTCACCTGTCCTCTTGATCGAGGAGGTCATGGAGACCCCACCCAATGGACTTGAACCAGTGTCCAGTCTACAAAGAGGAGGGTCAACACAGAGGAAACATTTCATCCATGCTTCCAAGTGAAGCCAGCCATGGTCAAGCACAACCTTTGACTTACCGTCACGTAGATGGAACTGGTAAAAAAAAAAAAAAAAGGAGCCCAAGCCCATGTGACCCCAGAGGATATAATTCTTTAAGAGTCCATGTGTGTAGCTAAAAGCTACATAACAAGAAACAATGCCAGACAGGCGATACCTTCCTTTAAGTTGTTGGCCTGGGTGGCCCAAGAGACTCCCAGACTGTAACCCAGTATAGACCTGGGAAAACAAATAGCAGACCCCAATCTTATCTAAAAGAATATTGGCAACTGATTGCTGCTAGGTGAGGAACAAGTGATCTTCCTTAAACAAGGAACTTTAGATAGGCTGACTAGATTCAGTGGATGGACAAGCACTGGAAAACAGCTGGGGGCACCAACAACAGAGTGGACAATGACAGGGATTACAGAGTATATGGGGTCCAGTGGGGGTGCAGAGACTAAGGGAGGGTGCCATTTGGGATGTGGGTATATAGATGAATAAGATTATTTAGGATATTCTGTATGAAATACACACAAAATAATCAACAAATTTTAAAAATGAGTTATATTTGAGGAAGAAGCATAAAAATTTGCTTCATGTTAATTAGTAGAAGTGAAACACATTACCACTGGAATCTACCTGATGATTTTATAGCCATTCTCAGGTGCCAAGGATCTCTTAAAGTAACTGACTCTGACTAATAATAATCGGATACACAGATTAGAGACGCATGTGCAAACATCTAAGTATTAGTAGCATTAAAAATGAGTTTTTTGGTATGAAACAATATATTTTAAAATTAAATGGAGATCTTTTTTAAAGATTAAAACCTCATTCAATTTTATGTATTGTAGGGTTTATACTGAGTTCAATATTGTATAACTGTATTAATTCAACTGTGAGCCTAAAAACTTACAGCCAACTTTGGAAGAGATTTATTCTTGCTCTGGAATGTGTTACTGAATATGTTAAAGCTGTAATGAAATGCTTCTTCTAATTATGTGGTTATTATATTTA
>NW_008337054.1:2111996-2112618 GCF_000622305.1 Nannospalax galili
GTGCTTATGTTTTTTATATAATTTACTTGGTACCAAATTGGCTTGTAAGTAAATGCTCATGTAAACTAAAGTTGTTGAGTTGGTCCAGTTTCCTTTTGACTCATATAAAACTAAATTTTAAAGGAAAAAGTTGGGCACTAGAGAGATGGCTCAGTGGTTAAAAGCACTGGTTGTTCTTGCAGAAGACCCAGGCTCAAATCCCAGCAACCACATGGCAGCTAACAACTGTCCATAACTCTAGTTCCAGGAGATCTGGTGCCATCTTCTGTCTTCCTCAGGCACTGCACAACACAGGTGCACTTACATACATGCTACCATAACACTGGTACACATAAATAAAAATAAATTTGTGACTACTATCCTCAGGCCTCTTGGGGTAAGTCTACAGCGCAGCTCTCCGCGCCGGGACTCCCTAAGCCTCATTCACCCTTCCACCCCACCCAACACCCCCCTGCCCCCCCGCCCGCCATTCTATACTCTAGCTTGGACCCTGTGCCATTCCTAGTCTTGGGGCCCCAGACACCTGGGGAACCAATACTGTTTCCTGATCCTTCTCACCCAGAGCAACTCAGTCCCTTTTCTTGGGCTCCAGGAGCAGCGCTTCTGGTCCTGACCCCGCCCT
>NW_008337054.1:2119104-2131589 GCF_000622305.1 Nannospalax galili
TTTAAGAGAAAAAGTCACAACTCCAACTGTACCAACAGGCTAGTAAGCTTGGCTACCTGTCCAGTATGCCTATTTAAAGGACAAAATAATGACAAAGGATGAAGAGAATATTTAATCAATGTGACCACTTTAGTGAAACAAGCAGAGGTAAAAAATAAAAAATAAAAAAATAAATTTGTACAAATTTAATAAAATTTTAAGAGAAAAAGTCACAACTCCAACTGTACCAACAGGCTAGTAAGCTTGGCTACCTGTCCAGTATGCCTATTTAAAGGACAAAATAATGACAAAGGATGAAGAGAATATTTAATCAATGTGACCACTTTAGTGAAACAAGCAGAGGTAGCTAATTGTCCTAGACCTTTTTATAGGAAAGTACCATGATTTTTCAAATTTAATTTTTAAAAATCTTTCTTAAAAGATGAGCTATACCTATACCCATACAGTTCTTGTCAAGATGGTATCTTCTTGATCCTTGTCTCAATTCTGGTTCTACAATGTGGATCCTATTGCTTGAGGATATGAATTAATTGTAAGAGATGAATATGCCCACTCCAGGATGCACTTTTTCTTACCAGATAATTGCCCTTCTCTGAGATGCTGAACTTGATATTTCAAGGATGAAGATGATCACTTATTTCTCTGCTTTAGATCCTTTGTTTGCATGTGTGCATGTATACAAATATAAGCATTTTAAGGATTTTTAAGGGCATTTTTGACCACTATGGAATCTTTAAAACAAACTGAATTTTCAAGGTCCATATTTAAGCTAAGCCTCTGTAAGATGTAACTCTAAATATTTGTGGTGGGGGGAACAGGTCATATAAAAAACCCGCCTAAGGCTTATAAAGATATCTTAAAGTTTACAGATAATGTATTGCATCATACAATTATTCATCTCTGTGCTTTTAGTTTTAAGGAAAGGTAATACAGTTTAGGTAAAACACTTGCTAAATGATTGACACAGGTAACAGATGGCATGAAACAAAGTTCAAACTGCCAAACTTTACCCTGCTTTGGATGCTTCATCAACCTAATGAAAAGTGAATTCTTTTTTTAACGAAAACAATTTCAAAGTGTCTGTTATCATGACATATCTTTAACAAATAATTTAAATTGTTTAAGAAAACAAGATTGTATTTATAGCTGTTATCTAATTAACATACCATATGTATGTTTTCTATATTTTAGATAAGGCCTCCTGGGTTTTCATTTTAAATTATCTGACTAAAAACTGTTTTCAGTTCAGTCTGATGCAGGCTGCAGGTGCTGTGGCTTAGTTCTTCTAAGGATTCTTCTGGTCTCCCTTCGCTTCCAGAAACATGGCCTCTGTGATGGCTGTCTCTGATGATGTCATCAAAGTGTTCAATGACATGAAGGTGCAGCAAGGCCTCAGCCCTAGAGGAAGTGAAGGCAAGAAGGCAGTGCTGATCTGCCTAAGTGAGAACAAGAAATCATCATCCTGGATGAGAACAAGGAGCTCCTGGCAGATGTGCTACAGACTGGGCCCCTGAGTGTGCACCCCTTGAGAGCAAACTGATCTATGCCAGCCCCAAGGATGCCATCAAGAAGAAGCTGACAAGAATCAAGCATGAATTAAAACCAACTGCTACAAGGTCAAGAACCACTGCACCCTGGCAGAAAAACTGGGTGGCAGCACTTTCATCTTCCTGGAGGGCAAGCCTTTGTAAGCCACCTCCAGCCTCCTCCTGCTGAAGCATCTAGCAGTTGCAGACCTGCTCCTGAGTGTTGCAGGCTGCCCCTTTCCTGCCAGACCAGAGGGGCAGGGGGGATCCCAGTAGGTGGGAGCAATCCCTTCATCCCAGTTGCCAAACATCTCCCTACTCCCCCTTTTTTGGCCTTCCTCTTTGCTTCATCCCTGTTGGTCTGGCCTTCCCAAACTGCTTTTGCTCTTCTGATTGCACTTGGGTTGAATAAGACCAAGTTCCTCCCCAGACACCCAGACCTTTTGGGGTCTGGGGCGGGGGAGGTTAACAAGGCCCCTATTTCCCACCTGTCCCTCTGCCTCCCATGCTGCCAATTTCTAACCATACTCCTGACTCTGTGCTCATCTACTTAGTTGTGTATAAATGGATTGTTGTGGAAATGACACCTCTCTGCTCCAGCTGCTTGCTCTCCCTTTTCCCTTGGTAAGGGACCTTCAATTAAGAAATAAAGAAAGGCTGAGACCGCCTGCTCTATCCTCCATCTTAGGGGCTGAGATCTTGCAGACTTCCAGAGAGTACTGTTCTGGCCTCCCTCTGGCATAGGGGCTGAGTACTCAAGGGACTGCCTGAGAGTGCCTGGATCCTGCTTTCATGTAATGGTGAGCTTCCCCAATTCACATTGTACTCAACACTCTAACTGGGATTATGTGAGGCCCCTCCCACGGCCCCTGGGCAGACCTCTGCCCTTTGACAGAATAAGGCTGAGACCTTAGCAGATAGCCTGAGAGTGCCTGCTCCGACCTCCATCATAGGGGCTGAGATCTCAGCAGATCACTAGAGAGTGCCTCTTCTGGCCTCCCTCTGGCATAGAGGCTAAGAACTCAGTGTATCCCTGACAGTCCCAAATCGCCCCCCCCCCTTTAGGGAACTTCCCAAATTTTGCTCTGAGTTCTCCCTAGTAGGGGTCCAAACCTTAGAAGGAAGCCTGAGTATACCTGACTGGAACCTGACTTGGGCTTCGGTGGGAACTCCTGAGTAGATGATCTGAAGCCATCACTACCCTCCAAAATAAAACCTGAAATCTGGACCAACCAGCTTTACATAATCAATAAGAAAACAACCAAGGCACACCAATAATACAAACAGAAGCAAACTTGAGCTTAATTTTCATACCAGAATCACAAACAACAAAAGGAATTCACATGCCAAAGTCACAGCGAAAGATTTATAAAATGGAAAGCCAAAACACTATATCCCTGCCAAACTCACCAGTCCTGTAGAAGAGTTCTACAAGAAGAACTCCCTAGAGATAACCCAGGACACAGAATTTAGAAGAACAATCATAAACATAATCAACAAATTTAAACAACATGCAAACAAATCAAAGAACTAAAATAAGATAGGAATAAACTTCTAAATGAATTCATAAAAGAGATAGAAACATCGAAGAAAACTCAGGCAGAATTGAAGCAGGAAGTGAAAAACTCAATAAGCCAACTTGAAACAAGGGAAAGCCTCACTGCTAGAATGAATGAAATGGAAAACATAATATCAATACTGAAGGATAAAGTTGAAGAATTGGACCACTCAAGTAAACATTATGAAAAATTTTGAAAAATACAGGACTGGAATATGCAAGAGACATGGACACCATGAAAAGACAAAATCTATGTATCATAGGCATAGAGGAAGGAGAATTTCAGGATAAAGGTATTGATCAGATATTAAATAGGATTGTAGAAGAGAATTTCCCAAAATTAAGGAAAGACATCCCCATACAAAAACAAGAAGCAGATAGAACATTAAATAGACAGGATCAGAAAAGAAACTCCCCACTACATGTCATAGTAAAAACACTAAATGTACAGAACAAAGAATACTGAAAGCAGCTAAAGAAAACCAACAAGTCACATAAAAAGGAAAGCCCATCAGAATTACAGCTGACTAATCATTACAAACTATGAAAGCCAGAAGAGCCTGGACCAAAGTATTTCCAGTTCTAAATGACAAGAATACTTTACCCAGCAAAAAGTGTATTTTATAGTTGAGGGGGACAGAAAAATTGTCCATGACACGGATAACCTGAAAGAATACATGTCCACAAAACCAGCCCTTCAAAGAATAGTTAAAGCAATGCAAAGAAGGGAGAAAGGAACAACTATATCCAAGGGGCAGCAAAAGAAAATAAATAAAGCTATAATTGAGGATACACAAAATTAGACAAAGAGCACAAACAGCAATCAAAATGATGGCAACCAATACACATCTTTCAATAATAACTATAAATATCAATGGACTGAACTTCTCAGTTAAAAGACACAGACTAAGTCAATGGATTAAGAAACAAAATCCATTTTTTAGCTGTCTGCACGAAACCCATCTCACCTTGAAGGATAGGGACTACTTTAAGGTAAAAGTATTGAAGAATAATCCAAGCAAATGGCACTAAGAAATAAACAGGTGATGCAATTCTAATATCTCACAAAATAGACTTCAAAGTAAAACATATCAAAAGAGATAAGAGGGTCACTTCATTCTGATCAAAGTAGCAATTAACCAAAAAGATAGGCCAATCCTGAACATATATGCACCAAACTGTGGTGCAACCAAATTCATAAAAACAACACTACAGGACGTTAAGACACAGATTAACCCCAACTCAGTAATAGTAGGGGACTTCAATACCCCACTGTCTCTATTAGACAGGTCAACTGGACAAAGCATAAACAGAGAGATGTCTAAATTAAATGACACCATACATCAAATGGACCTAACAGGCATCTTTTGATTATTCCACCCAAACACTAATAATACACTTGCTACTCAGAACCTCATGGAAACTTTTCAAAAATTGACCACATAACAAAACAAACCTCAACAAATACAAAAAAAAAATTTTGAAATAATTCTATGCATTCTATCAGACCACAATGCAAGAAAGCTTAAAATCAACACTGGAAGAAGCCCTAGTCACTACATGAACTCATGGTGATTAAAAAACACACTGTTAAACAATGAATGTGTCAAAGAAGGCTTCCTGGAATTCAACAAAGAGGACACTACAACACAACAAAACCTCTAGGACACTTTGAAAGCAGTCCTTTGGAGAAAATTTATAGCTCTGATTGCCTACATTAAAAAATTAGAAGAGGCCCAAATAAATGACCTAACACTGCAACTCAAGATGCTGGAAAGGCAAGAACAAATGAGACCCAAACTCAGCAGAAGAGAAGAAATAACAAAAATCAAAGGAAAAAAATAATGAAATAGAAACAAAGGAAACAATAAAACAATGATTGAAACTAAGAGTTGGTTCTTCAAAACACTAAACAAGATAGACAGACCCTTAGCCCAGTTAAAGAAAGAGCAAATCCAAATCAACAAAATCAGAGATGAAAGGGGAAATAGCATAACAGACACCCAAAAGATCCAGAGCATTATAAGAGAATACTATAAAAACCTATACACTACTAAATTTGAAAATCTTAAAAAAAAAGGATAGATACTTAAAATCATGGGAACCACCAAAGTTAAACCAAGAAGAGATCAACAGTTTAAATAGAGACATAACATGTAAGGAAACTGAAACAGTAATACAAACCTCCTGATTAAAAAAAAAAAATCCCAAGACCACATGGACTTACAGCAGAATTCTACAAGACATTTAAAGATCTCCACCCAATACTACTTAAATTATTCAAAATGATAGAAACAGATGGAGAAATCCCAAATTCCTGTTATGAAACCAGCATCATTCTAATACCCAAACCAGGTAAAGACACAACCAAGAAAGAAAACTATAGAGCCATATCCTTAATAAACATATATGAAAAAATTCTCAAAATACTTGCAAACCACATACAGATGTGCATCAAAAAGATCATTCACCATGATCAAATGGGTTTTATTCCAGAGGTGCAGGAATGGTTCAATATACACAAGTCAATAAACATCATCAATCATATAAATGGACTCAAAGACAAGAACCATATGGTCATCTCAATAGATGCAGAGAAGGCCTATGACAAAATTCAACACAAATTTGTGTTCAAAGTCCTAGAGGGAATTGGTCTGGAGGGAACATACCTCAACATAATGAAAGCCATATATAACAAACCCACAGCCAACATCATTCTAAATGGAGAAAAACTGGAAGCATGCCCATTAAAATCAGGAACCAGACAAACCGCTTTCTCCACTCCTTTCAAACATAGTGCTTAAAACTCTTGCTAGAGCAATAAAACAAGAGAAGGAAATTAAAGGCGTACTAATTGGAAAAGAAGAGGTCAAACTATCCTTTTGCAGATGATGTGATACTATACCTAAGAGATCCATAAAACTCCTAGAACTGAACAGCAATTTCAGTGTAGTGGCAGGTTACAAAATCAATCTACAAAAATTAGTAGCCTTTCTATACACCAATGACAAGCAGTTGGAGAAAGAGTACAGGGAAACACTCCCATTCACAATTGCTGCAAAAATTTTAAAATATCTTGGAATAAACATGACCAAAGACACCAAAGATCTCTACAATGAAAATTTTTTAAATCATTAAAGAAAGAGATCAAGGAAGACAACAGAAGATGAAAGTACCTCCCATGCTCATGGACTGGAAGAATTAATATTGTGAAAATAACCATCCTACCAAAAGCAATATATAGATTTAATGCAATCCCAATCAAAATTCCATGACATACTTCACAGAATTAGAAAAAGCCATCCTTAAATTTGTATGCAAGCACAAAAGACCCCAGATAGCCAAAGCAACCCTGAGCACAAAGAACAATGCTGGGGGGAATACTATACCAGATCTCAAAGTATACTACAGAGCCATAGTTATAAAAACAGCATGGTACTGGCACAAAAACAGACACCTAGATCAATGGAACATCATTGAAAATCCAAACCCGAGTATGTACAATTTTAGCTACCTGATATTTGACAAAGGTGCCAAGAACACACAATGGAGGAAAAATAGCATCATCAACAAATGGCGCTAACAAAATTGAATCTCCACCTGTAGAAGAATGAAACTGGATCCTTATCTTTCATCTTACACAAAAGTCAACCCTAAATGGATCAAAACCTCAATGTGAAACTGAAAACCTTGCCACTATTAGAAGAAAATGTTGGCAGTAACCTACAAGATATAGGTGTAGGAAAAGATTTTCTAAATCAGACAGAAATTGCTCAGGAATTAAGGTCAGTAATCAACAAGTGGGACCTTGTTAAACTAAAAAGCTTCTGTACAGCAAAAGAAACAATTGAAACAGTAAAGAGAAAACCCACAGAGTGGGGAAAAAGATCTTCATCAGTGACACATCTGACAGAGGTTTAACAGTCAGAATATATAAACAACTCAAAAAACAAAGAAGCAAGAAAGAAAATGACTCAATTAAAAGATGGGCTTGAGATCTAAAAGGAGGGTTCTCAAAGGAAGAAATAAAGACGACTAAGAAACATCTTTAAAAATGTTCAACAGTGTTAGTAATTAGGGGAATACAAATTAATCCACCTGAAGTTTTCGCCTTACCCTAATCAGACTGGCTAGGATTGAGAGAACACATGATACCAAATGCTGGCAAGGATGTAGAGAAAGGGGAATGCTCATCCACTGTTGGTGGGACTGAAGTTCAACCCCTGTGGAAAGCAGTGTGGAGAACTCTTAAAAAACTAAAAATGAGCTTACCATACGACCTGGCTATACCACTCCTTGGTATATACCCAAAGGACTCATCCTATTGGAGAGACACTTGTACAACCATTCCCGTTGCTGCTCTTTTCAGAATAGCTAAGAGATGGAAGCAACCTAAGTTCCCCTCAACTGATGAGTGGTAACAAAAAATGTGGTACATTTACACAATGGAGTTCAATTCAGCAATAAAGAAAGATGAAATAATGAAATTTGCAGGTAAATGGATGGATCTAGAAACTGTTATACTAAGTGAAGTAACACAGTCTCAGAAAAACAAAAGATGTATGTTCTCCCTCATTTGTGGATCCTAGCACCAAATCCTTTTATAGTCCATGTTCTTTTAATAAGGTGATGCTGTACAGCAGTCTCTTCTATGTGAAATAACTGCCATCATCATGACTTCAGCTGTGCCTGCTTGCTAAACATCATCACAATTGGGCTTGTTGACAGTTGTGCTCTTTCATTAAAGGAGGGACAAGCAGGGTCAGTGGACCCTCACCAGAGTATCCAGTCACTCTTCCCAGCCAACTGTATGTAATTTGGCCCTAAACACACATGGTCTCCTGGATTTGGGGAGGACTAAAGTATATAATCTGGGAAAGGCTAGGAAGAGATCCCTGCTGAGTAAAGGCTTTCCAATGTGTATACCCTCAGGTCACTCATACACTGCAGCAACCCCTCAGATATCTCTGTAAGTAAGCTCAGTAAATCATTGGTTCCCCAGGAAAACTTTAATCAACACTGGTTTACACTAGAACCATAGAAGGGGATAAACTTTACTTAGTATCCTAAGGAAAAGAATTCTCACAACAGATGGAAAATTTATTTGTTAATGTTATTATGTCTCATAATTATTAAAAAAGAAAATGAGAATTCAAAAGATGTTAAAAGGATATGGGATTTCTCCCCCTATCTAGAAGCCTTTGAGAGGGAACTGACACTAATTCTAGCCACTCCAACAGCTATCAAATTGCATGAAAACAAATCCTAAGTCCATCACTCTGGAGTCCAGCCTTGGAAAACAAAAGGAACATGAGGAGGAACCCAATAGAGGGATGCTTTTGGAAGCTCTCATCAAGAAATCCCAGTGGACTCTGATATGAACATTTGAAATTTTCCCTGTTCTGACTTTTTCTGGTTCCCTGTCTGGAACTTGTATTGTTAACTACTCTTGACTTTTCTTCTCCTTCACATCTCCTAGGCACCAGCAAAAGATTTTCTTTTCTCCCTACACTTAAGAGTTGGCAGTTTGGGAGTCTTTTAGGCAGACCCACTGTGGCCTGAGTTCTCTCAGGGTCTCTTGCACTAACAGACAAACCATATAACATATTTTAGGTGAATTTATTATAGTTTATATCATGGGGGGGTAACTCACAAAGAGACATACACCGGGTGCCCAGCTCTGTGCCATGGCTCAGAGCCAGCGATTCCAGATCTCAAGCCTGCCACTCCAGATCACTCCTGTGGCCTTCCCATAGTCACTGCTAGATTTTTACCACACCCTGTGGGCCCATAGTCTCACCCCCAGTTAGTAAATGCTGGGCCATTCGTTCTTGCACTCCAGCCACAGCTCCTGCCCAAGAAGGCACAGAAAGCCCTCCTCCCGTGGTTAGCACTCCACAGTCAATTCTCCTCAGCTGGCCCAGTCCCTCAAAGGAAACAGGCTGTTCAGGACACACTGCACCCCTTTCCTCTGCCCTTACAATCTTTCTGCCAATCTTCCTCAAAGGACCCTGAACCTTGGAAGGGGTGACAGATGTAGGGTGATCTCTCTTGTATCATGGCGAGATAGTGACTTCTTGGGCCTCCCCATTATTTGTCTTTAAGCCATGGCCATTGATCTATCTCAGTGGTGTTTCTTTTACTATAAAGACAAATGGAAGGAAGTAGACACATTTAAATAAACATGAATGTAAATACAAATGTCTAGAAGATATCCCAGTAGGTGTACTATATTTGTTAAACAGTATACTTGTGATGGCTTCCCTATTAGGGCCTGTAGCCTTTCCTGACACAAGGCGTTGGCCTGGTCTACAGCACCAGATGTGTGTTCCACCCCTAGGAGTGGGCCTTATCCAATTAGAAATTTTTCAGTTGTATGTATGTTGGTCGAGCCATTACTGTACTTGCAGGCATTGCTTGGCATGTCCATAGTGTGGGTCCATTGTTGAGTAGAATCATAGAGTATCCTTTCTTTCCCAACCATCTGCATAGCACCTTCTGGCAATATGAATGTCATCCGTCCAGTGGCATGGAGTTTTTTGGCTTAGTCTCAGCTCCTTCTCTTCTTCTTCTTCTGTGCTCACATAATACAGTGTCTTCAGCAACATGTCCTTACTGACCTCTCTGGTGTACAACCAACATTAATGGCAATAGACTTGGTGAGTTTGAGGACCTCTAGGATCTCTCTCTGACCAACAGCTCAAACGGAGGTAACCTACCCCTGGTACTGTAGGTTTTCTTAATAGTTGTATAGTTTGGGAGTCTCCATCTTCATCTTACCCAACCATAAAGCTCCCAAGAATCTTACAACTATAGCCGGCTTTGCTTCTTCAGGTATCTTTTAAATGGGTTTCATATCTGTAAAACACTCAAATGAAGGTTAACATTATAAATTAAATCAATGATAGACAATGTCTCACACAACATGGAAAGGTTGTATCCATTCATATTAACTGTTTTCTCCCTAGATCCTTGTTAGGTACCATAGCATGGGTATGAGGCATTGATTTGGTTAGCTCTTTACCATCTTTAGTTATCCCTTTGGAGTCATTTTGCACTTGGGGAATATTACATATGGAGTCTTTTGGATTCTTTTATTCTTGATAGACTTACAGGTGTTGGCTCCAGTTGCCTGACCCTACACTGGGCTAAGGAGGCAGAGGGTTTCTCCTGTCCCTGCTGCACCTGTTGGATCCCTGAGTCAGGCGGGCCCTGGGTCTGCCTCCTGTCTGTAGCCATATCTGTCATTTCTCCATTGACTACACCTGGCTGCTGGGGGAGAACTTGGTAGGGAAAACTGCTTCCACCCCTAGTATAGCCTATACCAGAAGAGAAATGCAACTTATTTAATCCTTGGGGATTCTTAACCAACCCTGGAACAGTTTTTTTTCCTTTGAATGCCTTTTGTAAATTGTTCTTCTGGTTTTAAAGTCTCCCAGAAACTCATTAGTATTAAATTTGGTTTTCTATCA
This sequence comes from Nannospalax galili, assembly GCF_000622305.1. Classification (NCBI taxonomy): domain Eukaryota; kingdom Metazoa; phylum Chordata; class Mammalia; order Rodentia; family Spalacidae; genus Nannospalax; species Nannospalax galili. Next base: position 2,129,661 of record NW_008337054.1, read on the forward strand.
ATTTTTTTTTCTGGAAATTTGGGCTCAACATAAGTCTTGCCACATTTGTCTTCGAGTATCCCAAGTGGACCATTTCCTCAGTCTGTTTTTGTTTTGTTTTTTTTTAAATATCTCTTATAGGGTGTTCTATTATTCTACAGACATGTTTTACATGCTGGTCAGAATCATTAAGATTTGCCAAAGCCTGTCTCACTTTACAAGGATCCTGTCCCATTAAAGGGCTTAGTAAAACCATTAAAGTCCCATATCATTTTTGAGGTCCCAGTTGAATTAAGCTTTCCTTCATATCTCTGGTGAACACAGTCTTATCTGGCCCAGTGACCTGGACATCATATAATGCTTTTCTCCTACCTAGTTCTCTCAGTAATGCCTGCCCCTCCTTTATAGTCCTCCAGTCTCTGCTAATCATGTTAGTCTCCCTTGGTGAGGACCATGTATCTTTAATGCTTTCAACCAGCCACCCCATTAAGGACTGCTCCCCCCTTCATTGGCCTAGGTTGAACATTGGCCTAGGACAGATGAGTGGTTATATAACTCAGCTGTGAAGCTTCTAAAGGCCTTAGACTGACGTCATTTGCTCCCATGTCCCATACTCTCACAAGCCCATGTGCTAGGGGCTCTCTGATTGTTTGCTTGTAAGTTTTTCCTAGTTTTAACAGTTCCAGCATGGAGTATTTCCTAGCTACAGTACTGTTAGCTTTTTCTTCCTTTTGTAACAATGGTTGAATCTGAGGGGCAGATTTAGCTACTTTTATTTTTAGGTCTTCTCTTTTTACTATTATCTGTATTTTCCTCTGAGTCCTTGGACCTTACACAAGTTAAACCTTCCCTCTTTTTATCTCTTTCAAGCTCTGCAACTGGATCTGCCAGGACCTTCCTAACTTTTTCAGCTTTCCCTGCCTGGGGCACGTCTTTTAATATGTAAAGTGGCCACGCCCCCTCTCTGGGCTCTCCATTTGTATCCAGAGCCAGTAGAAGATTTTCTAGCCTCTGGACAACTTTTAACAAATCTTCACATACCTGCAACATACCCCTGCATTTACAACACAGCTGTGGCCCATGCTTCTGCATGGCAGGACCCTTCTTAGTTACATATTTTATAATCCATTGTAAAAACCGTATCAGTGCTGCCATCAGCTCTCTACCTTTTCTCAAACTTCTGCGGTTTGTCATTTTTAGCAAATTCATCCTGGTGACTTGCACCAATTTTGTGACCCGAGTTCTCTAGGGGTCTCTTGCACTATCAGACAAACCATATAACATATTTTTATGTGAATTTATTATAGTTTATATCGTAGGAGGGTAACTCACAAAGAGACATACAGGTGCCCAGCTCTGTGCCTTGGCTCAGAGCCCACCACTCCAGATTGTGAGCCTGCCACTCCAGATCTCTCAGGCAGCCCACCCATAGTCACTGCTAGCTTTTGCCCACACCTCGTGGGCCCATAGCATTAATATCTCTTGATTAAATGAGTATTTAAGGTGTCTTGTAGTACAATTAGCTGGAAATTTTTTAAATTTTCATTAAATAATATTTTTATTTTACTAATATAAAGGAAATAGACAATACTACAGTGACTCCTTTTAGAATCCCATTTCCTTTTTGTTTTTTTTTTGTTGTTGTTGTTTTATGAGTGTGTTGCCTGCATACATGTAAGTGCTCCTATGTCATGCAAAACCCACAAAGGTCAGAAAAGGGCATTGAATCTCCTGGAACTGGAGTTACAGACAGTTGTTAGCCACCATGTGGGTGCTAAGAATGGAATCTGGGTCCTCTTCAAGAGCAAGCAGTTCTCTTAACCACTGAGACATCTCTCCAACCCCCATTTCCATTTCTTTGTTTTTTTAATGATTTATTTAATAACTACATGATTAGAAGAAGCATTTCATTACAATACTAACATATTCAATAACAATTTCCAGAGCAAA
>NW_008337054.1:2132134-2160290 GCF_000622305.1 Nannospalax galili
CACCCTCCCATAGCCTCCCTCACTGAAGCCCATATACTCTGTCAACCCTGTTATTGTCCACTGTGTTTTCAGTACCCCCAGCCTTTCCCCAGTGCTTGTCCACCCACTGAATCTAGTCAGTCTATCTAGACATGCTTGTTTTAGGAAGATCCGTTCTTCCTCACCTAGAAGCAATCAGTTGTCAATATTCCTTTAGATAAGATTTGGGTCTGCTGTTCATTTTCCCAGTTCTTTGTTGGGTTATTGTCTGGGAGTCCTTTGGGCCACCTGGCCTACAGTTGGCCCAGATAAACAAATTTATTTTTCTTTTTAAAGCCATCTGAAGATCTGTTCCTCAGGGATCACATGGACTTGGGAGGAGACCCTGACTTCTTTTACCAGTTCTGTCTATGTTAAGATAAGTCAAAGGTCCTACTCGACTGTGGCTGACTTTGTTTGGAAGCATGGAGGAAATGCTTCCTCTGTGTTGACCCTCCTCTTTGTAGACTGGACACTGGTTCAAGTCCATTGGGTGGGGTCTCCATGGCCTACTTGATCAAAAGGACAGGTGACACAGTACAGTTACAGGACATTTTGAGAGATGCTCATAGTCCCCTGAGCTTACTCGACCTAGGAGGGCAAGGAGCAAAAACTGTCCTTTATGTCCCTCTGACAAAATTATTATAGGCCTCAAAGTATGTCTGTTAAACACCCAAGAAAGTTAGTTCCACCAGTCTGGTATTTTTAATTACTGTGTGTCTGTAGATAAAGCCTGGCCAAACACAAAACATTCTCATATAAACCTTGCCTAGACATGTGTTATATTCCTTGAGTTAGTTGTGTGTATAATTTGTCAGTAGGTTGTTCAATCAACATGGTTCCCTCTGTTTTTTTTTAAAAACAAGCTAAGCATTATGTACCTCTCGCATTGTCTAACCATTTCACCATGGTTTGCACATTTAATGTGCCCCCATTTTTGCCAATTGTCCCTTAATAATACCCTTCTCCTATGGTCACACCTCTCTTGAGCTCCTTCTTTCCTTTTATCCCCAAGGTTCCTTGTATAACCCTCCCTACCCACACTCCTTAAAATAACGCCATTTTTATCCATATTTCCCTTATTAATGCCTGTTTCCTACTGTTCTTCTCTTTCTGATTCTTCCTTTTCCTTTACCTCCCTGGTTCCTTTTCATTATCCTAGTTCCTGTATTTATGTTTAGGTACATACTCACTTATAAGGATTTGGTGCTAGGATCCACATATGAGGGAGAACATACATCATGTTATGTTTTGTTTTGTTTTCTCTGAGTCTGTTTTACTTCACTTAGTGTAACAGTTTCTAGTTCCATCTGTTTACCTGCAAATTTCATGATTTCATCTTTCTTTACTACTGAGTAAAACTCCATCGTATAAATGAACCACATTTTCATTATCCACTCATCAGTTGAGGGACACTTAAGTTGCTTCCATTTCTTAGCTATTGTGAAAAGAGCAGCAAGAAACATGGATATACAACTGTCTCTGCGATAGGATGATTTCTTTGGGTATATGCCAAGGAGTGGTGTAACTGGGTCAAATGGTAGGTTCATTGGTAGTTTTTTAAGACTTCTTCACACTGCTTTCCATAGAGGTTCAACAAGATTGCAATCTCACCAGCAGTGGATGAGTGTTCCCCTTTCCCCACATCCTCTCCAACATTTGGTATCATTTGTTTTCCTGATCTTAGCCAGTCTGACTGGGGTAAGATGAAAGCTTAGAATGGTTTTAATTTGCATTTCTCTAATTACTAATGATGTTGAACACCTTAAGATACTCCTTAGCCATCTTTATTTCTTCTTTTGAGAACTCTGTTCAGCTCCTTAGCCCATCTTTTAATTGGGTTCCTTCTTTTCTTGATTCTTTGTTTTTTGCGTTCCTTATATATTCTGGATGTTAAACATCTGTCAGATGTGTCGCTGGTGAAGATTTTCTCCCATTTTGTGGGTTTTCTCTTCACTTCCTTGGTTGCTTCTTTTGATGTACAGAAGCTTTCTAGTTTAATGCGGTCCCATTTGTGGACTCTTGACCTTGTTTCCTGAGCAATTGATGTCCGGTTTAGAAAATCCTTTCCTACACCTATATCTTGTAGGCTACTGCCAATGTTTTCTTCTAAAAGTTTCAGAGTTTCAGGCATAACATTGAGGTCTTTGATCCATTTGCAGCTGACTTAGTCCAAGATATGTTGATTTTTTTCAGCCATTGTGAAAGGGAGTGTTTCCATGTACCCTTTCTCTGATGCTTCTTATTGGTATATAGAAAAGCTACAGACTTTTGTAGATTAATTTTGTAACTTGCCACTTTACTGAATGTGTTAATAATCTCTAGGAGTTTTCTGCTGGAATTTTTGGCATTTCTTAGGTATAATATCATATCGTCTGCAAAAAGGGATAATTTTATCTCTACTTTTCCAATTATTACTCCTTTAATTTCCTTCTCTTCTCTTCTTGCTCTTGCAAGAGTTTCAAGCACTATGTTAAAGAAGAGTGCAGATAGGAGACAGCCTTTTCTGGTTCCTGATTTCAGTGGGAATGCTTCCAGTTTTTCTCCATTTAGAACGATATTCGCTATGGGTTTGTTATATATGGTTTACTTATGTTGAGGTGTGTTCCCTCAGGTCCAATTCCCTCTAGGACTTTGAACATAAATAAATGTTGAATTTTGACAAAGGCCTTCTCTGCATCTATTGAGATGACCATGTGGTTCTTGTCTTTAAGCCCATTTATATGATTTGTGACATTTATTGACTTATGTATATTGAACCATCTCTGAATCTCTGGAACAAAGCTGACTTGATCAGAGTGGATGATCTTTTTGATGTCTGTCTTTATGCATTTTGCAAGTATTTTGTTAAGAATTTTTGCATCTATGATCATTAAGCATATGTGTCTATAGTTTTCGTTTTTGGTTGTATCTTTACCTGGCTTTAGTATTACAGTTTTGCTGGCTTCATTGAAGGATTTGGGAAGTTATCCCTCCATTTCTATCTTTTTTAATAAATTATGTAGTATTGGATGTAGATCTTATTTAAATATCTGGTAGAATCCTGAATGTATTTAGATGCATTTGTTCCTGGGCTTTTTTTAGCCAGGTGGTTTTGTATTACTGTTTGAATTTCCTTGTATGTTGTGGGTCTATTAAAGGTATTGATCTCTTCTTGGTTTAGTTTTGGTGGTTTCCAAGCTTTAAGATACCCGTTCATTTCTTTTAGGTTTTCAAATTTAGTAGCATATAGATTTTTAAAGTATTCCCTTCTAATGTTCTGGATCTTCTTGGTGTCTGTTGTGATGGTTCCCCTTTCATCCCTGATTTTATTGATTTGGAGGTGCTCTTTGTTCTTTTGTTTAACTGGGCTAGCAGTCTGTCAATCTTGTTTACCTTTTCAAAGAATCAGCTCTTGCATTCGTTGATCCTTTGTATTGTTTTCTTTGTTTCTATTTCACTAATTTCTGCTCTGATTTTTGTTACTTCTTCTTGTCTGCTGGGTTTGGGTTTTATTTGCTGTTGCCTTTCAAGTGTCTTGAGTTGCAATGTTAAGTCACTTGTTTGTGTTATTTCTGATTTTTTAATGTACGCCCTTAGAGATATAAACTTCTCTCTAAGGATTGCTTTCAACTTGTCCCAGGGGTTTTGTTGTGTTGTTTTGTCCTTTTCATTTAGTTCCAGGAATACTTTTATTTCTTTCTTAGTTTCTCCTTTGGCCCATTCATCTTTGAGGAGTATGTTGTTTAATCTCCATGTGTTCATGTACTTACTAGGATTTCTTCTGGTGTTGATTTTCAGTTGTATTGCATTGTGGTCTGATAGAATGCATAGAATTATTTCAATCTTTTTGTGTTTGTTGAGGTTTGTTTTGTCCCCCAGTATATGGTCGATTTTGGAGAAGTTTCCACAGGGTGCTGAGTAGAAAGTATGTCCTTTGGTGCTTGGGTGGAATACCTGGTAGATGTCTGTTGAGTATCTGTTAAGTCCATTTGATATATGGTATTGCTTAATTCAGATGTCTCTCTGTTAACTCTCTACCCTGCTGACCTAGCTAATGGAGACAATGGGGTACTGAAGTCCACCACTATTAATGAGTTGGGATTAATCTGGGTCTTAAAGTCCTGTGGTACTGATTTTATGAAATTGGGTACACCAGACTTTGGTGAATACATGTTCATGATTGTATTAACTTCTTGGTCAAATGTTCCTTTGATCAGAATGAAGTGGCCCTCTTTATCTCTTCTGATTAGCTTTATTTTAAAGTCTATTTCGTCAGATATTAGAATTGTAACACCTGCTTTTTTATTGGTATCATTGCCTTGTATATATTTTTTTTTATCTTTTCCCTTAAGATAGTGCCTGTCCTTTAAAGTAAGATGAGTTTCTTGCAGACAACAAAATGATGGGTTTTGTTTCTTAATTCATTCAACTAGTTTGTGTCTTTTGATTGGGGAGTTCAGTCCATTGATATTTAAAGTTACTATTGAAGGATGTATATTGAGTCCTATCATTTTTATTTCTCTTCTCTTATTCTTGGTGTAGCTGTGAATTTCCACAGTTATACCTTCATTAAGTTTCTTTCTGTAACCCTTTTGGTACAGTCATTCCTTTCTTCACCTCTTTGTATTGCTTCAAGAATTCTCTGAATGGCTGGTTTTGTGGACACCAATTCTTTCAGTCTATTTATGTCGTGGAAGACTTTTCTTTCCCCTTTGACTATAATAGACATTTTGGCTAGGTAAAATAATCTGGGTTGGCATCAGTGGTCATTTAGAACTGGGACTGTTTTGGTCCAGGCTCTTCTGGCTTTCATAGTTTGCGCTGAAAAGTCAGCTGTAATTCTGATGGATTTTCTTTTGTATGTTACTTGATGTTTTCCTTTGCAGGTTTCAGTATTGTCTTTGTTCTGTACTCTTAGTGTTTTAACTTTGATGTGCCATGCAGAGTTCCTTTTCTCGTCCTGCCTATTTGGTGTTCTATAAGCTTCTTTTATTTGTATGGGCACATCTTTCTTTACTTTGTGGAAATTTTCTCCTACAATCCTGTTGAAGTTCTAGTCCATACCATTATCTTGAGATTCTTCTCCTTCTTGTATGCCTATAATTCATAAGTTTGGTCTTTTTTATGGTGTCATACAATTCCTGCATATTCCATTCTTGTGCTTTCTTAAATTTTTCATAATCTTTGTTTGAGTGGTCTAATTCATCTGCTTTATCTTTCAGTCTTGATATTCTGTTTTCCATTTCATTTATCCCATTGGTGAGGCTTTCTCCTGTATTTTCTAATTGGCTTACTAAGTGTTTCATTCCTTCTTCATTTCAGCCTGAGTGTTCTTCAATATTTCTAACTCTTTTCTGAATTCACATTCAGAAGTTTATCCCTATCTTCCTTCAGTTCTTTGATTTCTTTGTGTGTTCTTTAAATCTAACTGAATTATTTTATCATGTTTATCATTGTTCTTTTGAGTTCCATATCCTGTGTTATCTCTAGGGGGTTCTCATTGTACTCCTCTAGAGGACTACTGGTACTTGGTGGGGATATGTTAGGGTTTGTTCATGTTATTATTTTTTCTCTGTCACTTTGACATGTGGATTTCTTTTGTAGTTTCTGGTTCTTGTGTGAGACTGAAGCCTTCCTTTGTTGAGTTTAGGTCTGCTTCTTTTTGTAAACTTTATGTGCCTTTGTGGTTTACTTGTTAGGCATGAAAAGCTGGTTGGTCTAGGCTTCAGGTTCTCTCCTTTGATTTTATATTACAGTGGCCAAATTGCTTTCATCTTGCTGCTCAGGAATTCCCACAGAGCCCCAAGTCAGATGAGGATCAGATGCTCTCAAGTTTTCTCCTAAGGTCTAGATCTCTCCAGGAAAGATGCTGGCCTCAGGAATTTGAGGGCTGGGATGACCTGAGAGCAGAGCCCAGGAAAGATTCTGTACCCCAGGGATGCAAAGGGAGGTGGGAGAGAGAAGATGCCTGTTGGCTCCTGGGGACTACAGGGAGGAATTGGATTGGTCTCGATGCAAAGGATCAGGAAGCAGTGGGGATTCTGGGATGAGAGGTCAGTCCATAGGTCTGGGATGCCATGACAAGTAATGGGCCAGTGCCCCTGCTAGGAGGAGAGATGGGGTAGGGGAGCTGGGTGGGTGAATAAGGCTGAGGGAGTCAAGGTACAATGGGTACAGCCAAACTCACCCAGGCAAGCTACTGGCTCCAGGAAGCTGTGGGGCTGGGATGCCCAGAGATGCAAAGGGAGGTAGGGACTAGAGGGAGGAATTGTGTTGGTCTGGATGCAAAGGATCAGGAAGCAGTGGAAAGTTTGGGCCAAGAGGTCAGTCCACAGGTCTGGGGTGCCAAGACCAGAAAACTGCCAGTCCCCCTCCTAGAAGGAGAAATGGGATGGGGAGCTGGGAGGGTGAATGAGGCTGGGGGAGTCAAGGCACAGTGGGTGCAACAGCCAAACTTACCCAGGCAAGCTGCTGGGTCCAGGAAGCTCTCAACATTATTAAATTTTTATGGTCAAGCCAATACCCTGAGATAAAATTAACACTTGATTCTTTCTTAAGTATTGATCTATTCTGAATAATGTTTAACAAAAATTATTTTAGAAAAACAAGAACTTTTAAATATAACTAAAAATTCAAAATTAGTTAAAAAGTCTTCTTCAAAATAAAGAGAACTAGATGATTTCATCAACAGAGAGAGAAAAAACAAACAAAAAAAAAGGATATTATACCACAGGCTCCATTCTGACTGGAGGAAAAAAAAAAACTGTATACAGGTACTTCTAGCCTACTCCTGTACTACAGAACTCAAGGAAATGAACTTTTAGTGCCACATAAGCCAACTTCATCTGAAAACATATCCACATAGGCTTCAGAAATGCTGGATGGTACTCATCTTCAACTACACTGACTATCAACTACCCCAGTTAACTAAAAATTTCTCTACTTTTATGTGTCTTAAACCCTTTAACAATTAGACATTTTTTAATTATTTATGGTATTTAATATTTCATTTGATATATTCTCTTTTAAGTATTTTATTATTTTTATTTTATGTCTGTGACTGTATTGCCTGCATGTATGTAAGGGCACCCATGTTCTGCAATGCCCTCAGATGTCAGAAGAGGGTGTTGGATGCCCTGGAACTGGAGTAGTGCTTTTAACTGTTAAGTCTTCTCTCCAGCCCCCACATTTGGTATATTCTTAAGTGATAAAATAATTCTAATCCTGGTTTTAATGAATTACAAATGAGGGTATTATTTCCTTTCATTAATAATGTTTAGAATTGTTTGCTTACACAAGACCCCTACCTTACTTAAATCTAGTCTTCATGTTTAAAAGATTCAAGAGTTTTCACTATCTTTGTAAAGAGAATTTTTCTCATTATTCAGTCTAATTTTGATATAGTTTTTAAACTGAAAAAAATTTGTTTAAATCTTCCCGCCTCCAAATCCTCCATTTTGTGAGTACCTATATTTTAAGTTCAAATTCTTATAGTCAAAATGAATACACCTTTTCCTGTTAAGAAAAAAAAAATTTATTAACTGGGTCCAACAAATTAAATTATTATGTTTCCATTGGTGTTAAAAAATACTACTACATGATGAATTAAACACTCTAAAAGGCCCTATAATGTACATAAATATCTAACAAAGTAACTTTAATTCCATTTACTCTAGCTAGAGATGCCCAAAGATTTGGATTAATTCTTCTCATCTGAATTATACAAAAAGCATCAATCTCTCATAGCAATATTGATGATTTTTATACCTTAAGCATTAATATCTCTTGATTAAATGAGTATTTAAGGTGTCTTATAGTACAATTAGCTGGAATTTTTTAATTAAATAATATTTGTATTTTACTAATGTAAAGGAAATAGACAATACTACAGTGACTCCTTTTAGAGTACCATTTCCTTTCTTTTTTTATTTCATGAGTGGGTTGCCTGTATGCATGTTAAGTGGACCCATGTCATGCAATATCCACAAAGGTCAGAAAAGGGCATCGAATCTTCTGGAACTGGAGTTACAGACAGTTGTTAGCCACCATGTGGATGCTAGGAATGGGATCTGGGTCCTCTTCAAGAGCAATCAGTGCTCTTAACCAGTGAGCCATCTCTCCAACCCTCCATTTCCATTTCTAACCATTGAAATAAGAAATAAAATTTGGTTATTTTTCTTTCTTTCTTTTTTTTAATCTTTTTAAGACAGGGTCTCCCTGTAGCCCCAGCTGTCCTGGAACTCACTATGTAGACCAGGCTGGCCTCAATCTCACAGAGATCCACCTGGTTCTGCCTCCAGAGTGTTGAGATTAAAGTTGTGTGCTACCACGCCCAGCTTAAAGTTTGATTATTCTTACAAGACCTATTGAATGCTGATTTCTAATAGGTCTGATCTCTTCTCTATCACTTTAATTAATATTTGGTACATAAAAAAGACAATCTTGTTTAAAGAAATTTAAAGGAATTTTTATCTAATTTCTTCTATAATATGGCTTTCCATTTAGTTTTCCAAACATGGCCAAGGTCAATCAGATGTAGAAAAATCCTCAATTGAGGTTTCCTCTTCCCAGGTGTGTGAAATTGACAACTGAAGCTGTCCAGCACAACAAATAACTATAAATACAGGGAGAAACATAGAGTCAATCTAGTAGGGGATTTGTTTTGTTTGTTTGTTTGTTTGGTTGGTTGGTTGGTTGGCTGGTTGGTTGGTTTAGGTCTCTTTGAGAGAGGGTCTCCCTGTAGCCCCTAGCTGACCTGAAACTCACTACATAGATCAGGCTTGTCTCAGTCTCACAAAGATCTGCCTGCCTTTGCTTCCCAAGTGCTGGAACTAAAAGAACTAAAGGACCAAAGGGCTCCGCACCTGGCTGCAACATTTTTTTTAATTTTGTGTAAATTTTGCTTATTTAAAACATGTTGCCTTCATATATTACTTTCACTCCATTGGACCAAACAGAATTCTTGATTATTTTAAGCATAATAATCCTATTATATGTGTCATGGTTGACTTCATTTGTCAACTTGGCACACCTGGGAAGAGGGAACCTCAATTAGGGAATTTCATATCTATATATGTGGAAAGATGAATGGAGAGGTTAAAAGAACTGTTTAGGGCTGAAACACATGCCATGAAAAACACATAAAGCATGGTAAAATAGTCAAGGCTACAGAGATGAGCATAGCACTTTTCATTGTGGCAATGCATTTTTACAGAATCACAGATCAAAGTTTCTTCAGGAGGACCTCTTTATTAGTTCTTTGGGTACTCTAACTTCCTTGCTAGTATATCTGTAACCATAACCTTTTGTATTTTCATTAACCAAAGCTACTTTTTTTTTGAGACAGGGTTTTCCTGTAGCCCCAGCTGTAGACAAGGCTGACCTCAATCACACAGAGATCTGCCCCCTGTGCTGGAATTAAAGGCAAGCACCACCTGTGTGCTCATACTTCGTGAGCTCACACACAGAGGAGCCTAGTTTGTGTGCTGACCCTATCCTTGGTAGCTGGGGATCCTGGAACAAGTTATTTCATCTCTCTGGCCTTGTCCTTAAAATAGAATGAAGACCACTCAACATGCACAGAATGCATAGCACAATTCCCAGGACACTTGACTGCTTCCTTATCTGCAAACTGATTTTCCATCTCCGTCACTAAGCATTCCAGTCCCTATTCTGTTCATTCAAAGGCCCTGTCCTTGACTCCATACCGTATCACCTCTGAGAATACAAATTCTTCTGTGGAAACCTCTTGATTTGAGATTTACATGTCTCTGTGTTTGGAGAGCCAAAAATTGTATTAAAATTTAAAGCAGGAAAGCCAAGATCTTCAAAGGTGTGCTGGTGAGCCATGGCCTTCTGCAGACATCAAGTGCAAGGTCTTGGGTCTTATGAATTAAAGTGATTAAAGACCTCCTCAAGAATGAGAACAAGGACCTCTGAGTCCAGGGCCCCGCTGACAGACGGTGAGGACAGGGTAGAGAGACAGATGCCTGCCAGGATGGTGACAGCCCATGAGAAGAAAGCAAACACTTCCCAAAGCAACTGGAAAGTGATCATCACAGCTGATAATGGAGGCAAATTTAGAATATTGTTTACAAATATTAAAGAAGAAACACCTCTGGTGCACAGATCTTCTTAAATCAACATGTTTGTTTCTCAGTTGAAACCAAATGTTTCAGAATTCAAGCTGCATCCCCAATCTCCTTCGATAAGCTCAGGCAGGTGCACAAAATGTTCAGACAAGGAAAGCTGCTACATTTCCTATGAGAAAAAGAGTAGAAAGAACCCAAATGTTCATCAATAGGAAATAGTTCAAGTGTTGTTTGTACACTATAGCAAAACATTCTGCAGTGATGAAAAAGACGAGAACAGCTGTCTGCTGATACTGACAATTGCAAATCCTAGGACGGCACCTTCACACAAATGAAGGAAAGGCACCCCTTCCAGGCAGATGCAGACTCCACCTGAGAACAGGGCTCGCTGAATTTGAGCTCCCGCTCCCCTTGGCCACATTCCTTGTTGGCAGGCAAGATATTAAAAGAGAAGAGGGAGGTAGGTGTGCTTTGAAACCATGTGTGGGCTTCAAAGAGCATACAGGCAAATGCTAAATACATAATTTAAAGTATAAAATGTTTCAGAAAAAAACGCTCAAGAAAATGATAACAAGGTCGCCTCTAGAGAGATGAGATGAGGGTGATGAGTAGAAGCTGTTTTCACTGTATTCTTTTTTGTACATTTTTTTCTGATTTGTTTGTAGAAGTGTTTCCTGTAGCCAAAGATGACCTTGAACTCCTGATCACCTGCCTCTGCCTCCACCACACCCAGGTCTTTTGAATTATTTTTAACCATATGCATATAACTTTCTCAATAGAAAAGTAAAGAGTTCTTTCTTTTTCAGACACTATGCCCAGAGGCTTCTGAGGCAGAAACAACTGCGGCCTTGCAGCCCATCTTCCCACTCCCACACACCTCCCACCAGCAGGCCTAGGGTATCCCAGCCAGTTCTGCCCATGCGAAAGCAGCTATCTAGGTAAAGTGCAGACTTTCAGAGTATATTTCTGAACTGGATCATACTTTGCTTCCACAAGTCTCTCAAGAATAACGCGCCTCAGTCTTCTTTTCATTAGGTTCACGTTCCAAGCCTGAGCTAGCTCTTTGCTTCTGTCAACCACAGTGAGACGATAAACAGCTACAGCCCTGACTGCAATAGGGGCTGGTAATTCCACAAGAGCAGCTCTGGGTACAGTTTGCAAACTGTTTCTGATACCGTGCACCCGGGCACAGAAAAAAAACACTTGAGAGTGTTAATCAATGAAAGCCATGCTTCCAAAGCCCCTACTAAGAACTTCATTTCATCGAGACCTTTTAGTAGCAGAATATCACCAGATCAATCCCATGCCCTCTAATCTCCATTTTCTCATCTGAAAATCAGTAATAATAGTGCTTCCCTTAGAAAAGTCAGTGTGACAGTTTAATATGTGCCTCATCCTTTACAGTTGATGTCACTGTATAGAAACTACATTCTTCTAGAGATGTGACAGCCTTTGGGTTTTCGCTAAGATCTATGACCTTTCCAGCCTTATGTATTTGGCTGTTTACAGTACCATGCGTGAGTTTCCTTCCACTGAGTGGACTTTACATCCAAATAAGTAGCTGTTGATTACCCACCAAATAAAAGTGCCGCTACTGTATCAATACTGTTCGCAGTGCCAGTCATGGATGTGGTTATTAGACCCTGAAGCTACGGTTGAACCGTCAATTAATGTTCTCTCTTAGAAACTTGCATAGTGCTACGAGAGCTAGCTTTCAAGGGAAACGTTTTTAAAAATTGTGTTTCTTTTTCTTAATTAAAGTTTTGCAATTTTCACACAATATAATTTGAAGGTATTTAGATCTCTTCCCCTATCTGCACCTCCCCATATTGCCCCCAACCCAATCCAATGTATATATATATATATATATGAGTCTAATTTGTGTCCCCAAATGCTTCAGTTTGAGTCCATCCACTGGAGTCTGGTTAACCTACCAAGAGTCACATGCTTTAAGGAGACTGTCTCTGCCCCTCCCAGCATCCATCTGTTGTCGCAATTTCCTTAGGTGGGATTGGAGTTTCTTACCCACTTTCTCATGTCTATGGTGGGGTTTTTTCCTGGTTTGAACTTGCATGGGACTTATGCATGCTGTCACCATTGCTGTGAATTAATGTAACTGATCTGCTTTCCAGGAAACTGTGGTCTTCTACCCCTGGCTTTTACACTCCTTCTGCCCCCTTTTCCTCAATGGTCCCTGAGACTTGGGAGGCAGAACTTCAACATAGGTATACTGTCCAGGGACAAGCATTCTGCAGCCTCTTATTCTCTGAACGTTGATCAGTTGTGGGTTTCTGTGTTAATCGCCATCTCTTGCATAAGGAAACGTCTCTGGTGAGAGTTGGGAGATGCGTTAATCTATGGATATAACAATAAGTCACTAAGAGTTATTTCAATACGATAACTATTTAGTAGAAAACTAATATAGTCTTCCTCTATGTCCTGTGACCTGTCTAGCGTCAGGCTCCCAAGCCTAACATCAATGTCATATATGAGCTCCATCCTAGAAAGTAGACCTTAAATCCAATTAAAGAGTGGTTGGTTACTCTCATAATACTCATTTCATTGTTGTGTCAGTGGGCATATCTTGCCAGGCCAGCAATTGTAGTTCACAGGATTCACAGCTGAGTAATTTGGATGATTATTTTTTCCTTCCAGTAGCTTGCATAGCACCTTCCAGCATTTTGAACACTAGCCAGAAGAGATGAGGCTCTGAAGTCAGCACCAGCATGATTTCTCCTTGTTTGTTCTACAGCTCATATATATAGTGTCTTTCAACAATAGAATCTATGGAGAAAGAGGCACTCTTATCCACTGCTAGTGGGAGTGCAAACTAGTGCAGCCACTATGGAAATCAGTGTGAAGATTCCTCAAAAAGCTTGAAATTGATCTACCATATAATCCAGCCATACCACTCTTAGGCATGTACCCAAAAGAACCTACTACAGAAATACCTGTTCATCCATATTCATTGCTGCCCTTTTCATAATAGCCATAAATTGGAAACAACCTAGATGTCCCTCAACACACAAATGAATAATGAAGGTGTGGTACATATACACAATGGGTTATTTTTCAACTCTTTATCAAGATGAAATTATGAAATTTTCAAGTAAATGGATGGAACTAAAAGCAATCATCCTGAGTGAGGTACCCAGACCCAGAAAGACAAAAATTACATGTTCTCACTCATAGCTGGATCCTAGCTTTGAAATCTTAGATATGCATGTTTCAATTTGAAAATTCAGAGAGGTCAAGAAACTAATAAATGGCCGGGGGAGGAGGGAGTTCCTGGGAAGATGGTAGAACGCAGAATGCAGAATGCAGTGATATGAAGGGGGGAAAGGGGCTTAGGAAGGATTAACTGGGGTACAGAATGACAGGGCAGAGCAGAGGAGGAATAAGAAAAGTAAAGGCCTTTAGAAAAAGCCATATGGAAACATCACTATAGAAGCTTTTAAAAATATATACATATATATCATATGAAGAGATTAAATGCAGTTATCCTGTAACAGTGGAACATTGTACTTTCTAGACATCATAGGCTAATGAAAAAAAAAAAAAACCTCAATACCAGGAATGTACTCCCTAGCTAGAAGTTGTTGAACACTGGGTCCATAAACCCTCAAACAATACTGGCATTGCCTCTGCTCTTGGTTACCCACCAGAATTGGATGGTAAGATCCTATTACTGAAGACGCTAAACTGGTTTTAATGGGTCTTGATTTTCACATAATAGCTACAATAATTTCTTGTTATCTAGAGGATATAAACAAATGTGGATTTTGAGGGCCATGGCCATTGACATTAAGTCCTAAGGCCAGATTCTCCTTTGATTATTCTATTATTACTTCTCAGTAATCACCCATCCCACCTGAGGAAAACTTGGACAAAAACTGTCTCTAACTATGTTTATTTGCTTGTTTGCTTGTACAGTAGGGAAGAAGTGAATGTTGTTCTTATAGATTTTTATATTTAAAACATTATATAATCCCTTCCCACTCGTTCTCTTTTGAGAAACAATATGACCACACAGTCCTGATATTTTGTATCAGCCTTACACTTCCCTATCACAAGAATACACACACACACACACACACACAAACACACACACACACACACACACACACACACACAGAGTGACCGCACACAGCTGAAACCAGGGCAGACCCTGTTACAATAGCATGAGCAAAGATCTATGAACCCAAGTAGCCCAGCTTGAGTATTACATTCTTCTCCTAATAATTTTCACTTAAGAATTAAATGGCAAATAACAGTGAAGCTGGAGACTGAGGAGGCCTCAAAAGGCCTTAGTCATGAAAAACCGCAGTAAGCTGGAATCTCAGATGATCAAAACTTTGAACACAATTAAGCTGCCCTAACAGAGAAAGGAACAGTTATTCACAAAGTAGAGACATGGTGAGACTGATCTTCCAAGTACCTCCCCTGAACTGAAGCAACTAATCTGTCTCCTAAAATATTTTAATTCTCAAATGCCTCAATAAACAAGTATTAAGTAATATTCTCTAAGTCCCAAAAGTATGGTTAGAGCAGGAACACTGACTGTAAAGTGTACACCAAGCTAGCTTTCACCCTGAAAGTTTCTGCCAAGTCCTGGAAGCCGTGAGCTCCTGACCATGAGCTCCTCCTGTATGGAGGGTGTCTCATGGCTACAGCCCCACTAAGCATGGGGAATCTACAGGAAGGCCCCACCCACAGAATGCTGAGACCCCAAAGGTTTCCACCTCTGGTGTGAGAAATGGCCCCTGTTCTGTAGAAGGTGGCAGCAAGGAATCTTCTCCCTGAGGGTCCTGACACAGACAGTCTTCACTTGAGTTGCTTCACAAATGCTCCCTGTATAGCCCAAACAGCACAGAATGTATCTTGTTGGCTGGGGACATGGCTCAGGGGCAGAGGCTTTGCATAGCATGTTCAGGGTCTTGGGTTTGATCCCAACGAATGTAATTCCTAGAGTGTCTACTTCGGTTACTCTAACTTCAAATTAGTCCTTGAAGGATTCCCATAGAAAAGATTTAAACACAAACAAAGCAGGTTTCAAGGAAAAATGTCAAAATACTAGCAACAACATGAAAGAAAAAGAGAGCTCCCTCACTCTGCACTGATTACAGTAAGACTTGTTTGCATTCTGTGATAAAGCCTTCATTTATTTGAGAAATTTTAGAGATTTTGTTCTTTAAAGACCCAAAACTAGGGGCTGGAGAGATGGCTACCCAGTTAAGGGCACTGGCTGCTCTTGCAGAAAACCCAGGTTTGGTTTCCCGTACCCACATGGTGGCTAACAACCATCTGTAACTCCAGTTTTATGGAAAACAATGCCCTCTTTTGGCCTCTGAGCATTTCCCAACACAGGTGTACTTACATACATACAGGATAAACACTGATACACATAATTTTTTTAAATTTAAAACACACATACACATACACACACACACACACACACACACACACACACACACACATCTAGAGGGGCTGGAGAGATGATTCAGCTGTTAAAGAGCTACACTGCTCTCAGAAAAACCCATGCCAGCTGGTTCACAACCATCTGTAACTCCAGCTCTATGGGATCTAACATCCTCTTCTGACCTCCTTGGGCACATACACTCACACACACAAACCCACAGAGACACGCATACATACAAGTAATCAAAAATAAAATAAATCTTAAAAAATAATTCCACAACTGCCTTGTTAGAAAATTTTGTCCCTTTCGGTGGGCTGATGGTATGGATCTTAAGAAGAGCAGTGGAAGGGAAACATGGCCCCCACTTCATGTTCTGGCTATTCCTATGTTAGCTTCTGAGCCTCGTGCTGCATCAGCTTCCTCCTATACCTCGATCACCAGTGCTGATGATCTATGAATCTCATTTTGGTATCTATTTGAATGACAGACTAGAAGAACAAGAAGGGCTTACTGTGGCCAAGTGGGACTTGATTACAAAAGAAATGTATTAGAGAATACATGTGGGGAATCTGGATTATGCTAATCAAACACAGTTTGGATGACTGTAAATGTCCGGGAATTGAAAAGAATGAAATCAAAGTAGCAAAGGAACGGGCACTTAACTCCCCACACTGGCTAAACACACATACACAAAAAAAATAACCAGGCTTATCATTTTAGACACAATGGGAAATAATTCACAGCCAAAAGTCTGCTCTACACAGATAAATCTGTTACATAAAGGTGAATACAGCAACCAGTTTTAAAAGATGTTACACAGCACTGTTAGGAAAGATGGCATTTTGTAATCCTGTTCTGCTCTTCTGGGAATGATCCCAGTGTTTCAAATCCCTAGGCCTATGGAAGAGGATAAAAATGCCTTTGATTCTCCAGAGAACTTGATGTTGGCTGACTGCCAGTTGCTACTCAGAGTAGGTTTTCTTCACTGTCTCACCTACAATTCTGTTTGTTGTCCTGCTAAACAAACAAACCACCTGGCTGTTGACAAGACTCTGGTGGCTAGACATTCAGGTGAGTGGCAGGAAGGCAGAGAGGGACCGGAACTCCTGACCTTCCTCTGAGGCTGAACATTGTTGGATACTATAGCTCATTTCAGCCAAAGACGTGCTCAGAAGCTAAAGTCTGTGTGTTCTTAGTTTCTTTCTTTACTCTGTGAGGAGCTGTTTAAAGATTAACTGGACTTTAATCTGGACACCCAGTTGTGTGACCCTTCCTTTGTTCTGTTTCCTGATGAAGGTCGGGTACACAGTGATATTTGAAAATAGTTCATCGTCAGGATTTAAGGAAATTTATAAAATCTTTTCTAGTTTATAAAACCATTTTAAGTTTTAGAGTAAGTGAAAGTTTAAGGAGCAGTAGTAGTGATTCTATCAGAACAGTGGTTTGGCTACTGATGAGCACAACTTATCCAACGTGTGTTGCACAGAATCACGTTGGGTAGGACCATTGGGGTTACAAAGGAATTATTTAATATCTTAACTGGTATCTCAGCAAAAGTTTTTTAATATATATTGATATATATATTTAAATATATATCTATATGTTATATATATACATATATTGCTTGGAGTTAGTCATAGTAGCTTATTCTTCTGCAATTAACCCATGAATTTACATCACCAAGAACTTAGTAAATATCTGTATGTTCAACACATTATGCTGCACTAACTAGGCCAAATCTGTGGAGTGGGTGACATCAAAAGCTAGTTAAATTTTACAAATTTCATCATGTTAGCATCTTAATTTTTTATATTGTGAATTCTGACAGTTTAATGGAAGGCTTCCTGATTAACCTTTATCAAAAGTGTACTTAATATCTTAATTCATTACAAAGAATCTAGTCTCATAAATAAAATTAAGTATAATCTTCCTATTATCAGCAACACTCTTAGAGAGGAATTTCCTTAGGGAAAAAACAACATGACAAAGTGGCTGCTACAAGGTATTAAAACCTAATGGAGAAGTTAAAAGACATAATAGGGCACAGCAGAGTCTGAATACAAAGGGACACACAGGAGTCTTTGCTGGGATGGCTTGCTCTATACCCTGACTGTTACTATGGTTCTAAGAATCTAAGTGTGCATTGTAAAAGCTCAGAGAAGCAATAAATGTAAACTTCACTGAATACAATTTTTATAAATTTGACTACAAAGGAATATGCAAGATTATTAATCATAAAGCTGATGAAGTTCAATCTTTAGAATCCCCACAAACACAGCCCCCTTGTGAGACTTTCTATTTTTAATTTTTTTTCATAGAGAACCATATTCCCACATTTGTTACCTTTGAGGTCTATAATATTTGGCTGATAAAATTTGGCTAATCCTTTGGAAGTGCAACTCTAAAGTAATTCAATTTCTTTCCATAAATCAATATAGTAAGAGTGAAATAGCAGTGAGAGATAGTAAATGCTAAATGCCAGGCATTCAGAAGAAAGAGCAACTGAGGACTAGAGGGGTGGCTGAATTTGGACTGAGTCTCTATAATAAATAGTCTGACTCCATCTTTGATGTTGGATTACCATGAGCTTTAGTCTCCCATACCCTTCCTGCCCACAGCTGGGCAAGTCAGTAAAAAACTGAGGTGCTCTCTCCTTTGGCATTGTGAATAAATTCAAACTATAGGAGCCCCAGCCCACGCAGGTACCCTGAATCCAACTCCATTCCCTAATCACGATGAAAACTCAGCCGGTCTCCTTGCCCTGCTTCTCAAGACATTTTTGGGCCAGTCTTGGCCCCTGGCTTTCTCCCCTCACAAAACATGAGATCCTTCCTACATTTCCACAGTGAGTGCCAGGCATCATCAGTTTTCACAGCCAAACGAAACTTTAGGTGGGAACCAAATAGGGAGTGATAGATCCAGTTAGCCTATTTTTGTAGCCATTGCAAACATTGATGTAATTTAGATACATAAAGAAGAAAAGAATGACATTTCAGGGAGTGAGATTGCTTGTGTGAAAACATGAATGTGCAAATTTCAAAACTGAGTTTGCAGAATAGTAAAAATCAAAATGTCGTCTGTATAGATGGGCCAAAAGGATACTTACAAGGCTTGAGTAGCAGGAAGGGGTCATTGAACAGGTAAGAAACACAAATTGGATCGTTTTTACATTTAAAAAGAAAACTAAGGTTTAAAAAAAAAACTCAGTTAAGAGCATTGGCTGCTATTGCAGAGGACTCTGGTTCAGTTCCCAGCACCCACATGACAGCTAACAACCATCTATAACTCCTGTTTCAGAGCATCTGATGCTCCCTTCTGACCTCTGCAGGTATTTCCCATATGGGTGCACTTACATACATACAGGCAAAACACTCATACACACACAAATAAACAAAACATTTTTTTAAACAGAAGTTTTTTAAAATGGGGAAATAGCAAAGTCAATAAGTATTTTAATTTATTTGGGTTTTTTTCTTTTTTATTCTTTTTGGGGGGGGAGGGGGTCTTTTTGAGACAGTTTCTCCCTGTAGCCCCAGCTGACTTGGAACTCACTTTGTAGACCATGCTGGCCCTGAACTCACAGAGATCTGCCTGCCTCTGCCTCCTGGGTGCTGGGATTAAAGGTGTGCACCCAGGCTCAGCTTCATAAGTATTTTAAGATTATTTATCTAGTTATTAAAAATAGATTGACTAGAAGCAGGGACCATGAGACAAATTACTGGAGAAAGGAAGAATTATGTAAGCAGTAGTTTAAGACAACTGATGATTATAATGGGAGAAGATTAGAATACCAACTTATTCACTAAAATTCATACTTAGTATTTCATAAGCATTCCATATTTATATCATACACTAAAATTCCAGATATAAATGTATGCATTGAGATAATTGGAAAAAATTATACTCTTGTTTAGAGAAAAACTACAGAAAAAATAAAGGAATCAAAAAGGAAATACTAATAAATTTTGACTTTTAAAAACTAAACTTTCAGCCAGCGAGGTGCTCAACAGGTGGAAGGCCTTGCCAGCAAGCGTGACAACCTGAGGTCAATCCCTAGAACCAACAGGGAAGGAAAGAACCAACTCCTACAGACTATCCCCTGACCTCCATACATGCACTGTGGCATACATATGCCCCACACACAAAATAAATAAATAAATGTAAAAGTGTTTTAATTAATCTCCCCCTTAGTATTATAAACATTTTAAGAGTCTCATGCTCTACCAACTGAGCGAGATGGGCACCTTATAAACACTTTAATGGCAAACAAGACTGTAAAAATCTTTGAGATTAGTATGACAAAAATGTGTATATGCTTATAATAAGAATAATGTTAAAATCTTGATCAAACAACAGGCAGAGGACATGAGCAAGTGACAAACAGAAAAAAATATATAAATAATAAAGACATATGCATGTAGTCAGCACTATCATTAAAGAACTGCAAATTAAAGTATGATGTTGGAGCTAGAGAGATGGCTCAGCGGTTAATGGTACTGGCTGCTCTTGCAGAAGATCTGGGTTCAATTCTCAGCACCCACATGGTGGCTAATATGTCTGTAACTTCAGTCCTGGGGATCTGATACCGTCTTCTGGCCTCCACAGATGTTGCACAATGCGGGTGCACTTACATACATGCAAGCAAAACATACATATAAGATAAATTAATAATAATTTTAAAGTGTGATGTCATTCTTATGCATAATGTTGTCAATTACTTCAATAATACGTATTGGTGAGACTGAACTGAAAGCAGTGTTCTCATTTAGCTCTTGTGAGGAAATAAATAAGCTTTATAATTTATTTAGGGGGTGGGTGTGGTTGTCAGAGAGAGTGTGTACATGATGTGGGGGTGCACGCTGCAGCTCATCCACCGTGTGTAGGTCAGAGGACCGCTTTGTGGAGTTGGTTCTTTCTCCCACCTTTACATGGGTTCCAGGAATTTAACTCAGGCCATCAGGCTTGCTTGGTAAGCACCTTTACCTGATGAGCCATCATGCCAGCCCCATAAATAAACTATAGGGGAAGAAGAAAAAAATTTTTCAGATAAGCATTTCTTTAATAGTCATAAAAATCTCAAATTAGCCAGGCATGGTGGTGCACGCCTTTAATCCCAGCACTTGCAAGGCAGAGGCAGGTGGATCTCTGTGAGTTCAAGGCCAGCCTGGTCTACATAGTGAGTTCCAGGCCAGCTGGGGCTACAGGGAGACCCTATCTCAAAAAAAAAAAATTCCAAATTAATGCTGTTTAATTTACTAATTTATAATTTACCTACTATAAATCATATTGAAGAACCAAAAACTCAAAGGATATAAATATTTGATCCACTGAGTGAGCAAATAAATACAAATAACTAATAAATGTGTGTGTATTGTCTGTGTATACATGTGCATGTGCAGATATGAGTGTACATGGGTACACATGCATGTGGATGCCAGAAGTCAACATTGAATATTTCCCTCAATCACTCTGCACCGTTTTTTTTTTGGAGACAAGGTCTCTCACTGAGCCTGGAGCCACCAGTCGGGCTCAACAGGAATGTCAAGCAAGCCCCTGGGATCCTTGTCTCTGCCCTCCCTCCCCAGCACTGGGATTACAAGGGTATTATACTACACCTGGTTTTTACATGGGCGCTGGGATCTGAGCTCAGGTCATCATGCTTGCACGGTAAGCACTTTACTGAGTTACCACACCAGAAACATTTTTAAGGTCTGTGTCACTTTTAAGGTCTGTGTCACTGAGGGACTCCTATAGTGAACCTCATCTACCCACAGCTCAGGGACCATGTAGAAGAGGAGGTGGAAAGATTATAAGAGCCAGGGCTGGCTGGTTCATGATTACAGGAAGTGGAAGCTTCCAAGCCACTGGACGCTTGATCATGAGAGCCTGTGGCAGAAGTGGCATTGAGTGCAGGACCCATGTCAGCTCAATAAAGCCCAAAGGGGAGGTAAAAAAAAAAATAGGTGGCAGACCAGCACTAGATTGAGAACTATTTGAGACTGATTGCTGCTGAGTGAGGGAGATTATGACTTACATACAACCACTGGATGGGCTGACTAGACTCCAGTGGATGCATTTACACTGAAGGACACTTGGGTACAAACACCTGAATGAATAGGCCTCAGCATGTATGGCAGAATGCATAGGGCTCAGTGCAGGGTAGGTATAGATGGGGGAGGGGGTCTGGATTTGAATGGGAAATGTACGAAATTTTAAAACCTCAATAAGAAAAACAGGAATGTATTCCCTCACAATTCTGGAGGCAGGAAGTCCAAATTGAGATGCTACAGGCCATGCTCTCCCTCTCCCGGTTCCCTGTAGCTTCATCAGTTCCTTGGCTTGAAATTACATCACTCCAATTCCTGCCTCCATGATCACCTAGCCTTCTCTTCTATGTATCTCTTACATAGGAACTCTTGTGATGGCATTTAGGGCCACCGAGATAATCAGAGTAATCTGCTAAACTCAAAATCCTTAATTTAATCACATCTGAAAATATACTTTTTCCAAAAAAGGTAACATTCACACATTCTGGTAATTGAATATATCTTGGGGTACAGTTTTTTTTAACTTTAAAAAAAACTTTATTGAGAATTTCACACATGCATATAAGGTGTTTTGATCAAACCCATGCCCACTTCCTCTCTTTCAACACCTCCCATAGCTCCCCATCACTTTTTTCTGACTTCATATACTCTTCGTTTCTTTCTTTCTTTCTTTCTTTCTTTCTTTCTTTCTTTCTTTTAATGGGGCTTTTTGCTACTCTCATATTTGCCCCTCTGAAGAGGTAACCCCAAAATGTTTTAGGGATTACACAAGAGGTCCCAAATATTTTTGACATTTTTGGCCTTTGAAACAGAGTATGTTGTTAAGAGGCCCAAGGACATTTTGACTTTTAGCCAAGAAACTGGCTACTTTTCTTTGGGGTCTTTTTACCCTAACTTCCTAGTCAATTCCTAACTCTTATTCTTATCACACAATCCTCCAAAAAGGTTACCCAGCTTGTACATAGGGAATCGGGGCATAGTCTTCTCTAGCTTCCTCCAAGCTGAACAGGGATGCAGGGTGAGGCAACTGGGGTACCCCTTCAGTGGATCTATCTAAAAGACTCCCAAATTACATAACTTATCTGTAGAGAGAAAAGAAAGTCCTTGACTGGTGAATAGGGGATGTGAAGGAGAAGTAAAGGCAAGAGTAGTAAGCATTACAAGTTTTAGACAGGGCTCCAGAAAAAAAGAACAGGACAAATTTCAAATGTTAATATGAGAGTCCATTGGGATTTCTTGATGAGAGCTTCCAAAAGTATCCCTCTGTTGGGTTCCTCCTCATTTTTCTTTTGTCTGCCAAGGCTGGACTTGAGAGTGATAAGATTCAGAATTGGTTATCAGATATTTTGATAGCTGTTGGAGGGACTAGAATTCGTGTCAGTTCCCTCTCAAAGGCTTCTACTTAGAGGGAGAAAACAAATTTAGTTATCATTTTAGAACACTAGTGGGTTATCTCCCTTAACTACAGGTAGACACTACAGTATTGCAGACCAAGATTTGAAGTCTTACATCTGAGCAGCACTTTGTAATTAGAAACAAAATCATCAATGAGAAATAATTGTGCTAAATAACATTTTGTATGGACTTAAGCCTAATGTCTGGGAAGTGTAATCCCTTGAACTCTTAAAGAAATATACTGATCTGTTCCCACCCTCACATCCCTTCACTTCCCTGGGCTGCACAGCCTCTGGGTGGCCTGATGCCATCACCTTTCCTGGTCCCCAGGAGCCCTCTGGACCAGGTCCCACCCTCATATCTCTTCAGTGTCCTGGCACCAGAACCTTCCCTGGGTAAGTCCAGCACACCCAGCATGCCTTGAGTCCCCCAGCCTCTTTCACCCTCCCAGCTCCCCCCACTGAGTCTCTCCTCTTAGGCTGGGTACAGGCCCATTTCTTGTCTTGGCACCCCAGACACCAGGGCTAACCTCTCAGCCCAGAGACATCACTGCTTCCTGATTCTTTGCACTGGGACCAACCCGGTTCCTCCTTGGGGGCCCCCAGGAACCCTCTAGGCCTAGTCCCACCCTCACCTCCCTTTACTTCCCTGGATGGCACATCCACCAGCTTCCTGAGACCAGCATCTATCTTGGGCCCTTCTCCCAGGCCAATCCAGCCCCCAAATTCTTGAGGGCAGCATCTTTCCTGGAGGGACACATAACCTTAGGAGAAAGCCTGATATCATCTGACCCTCATCTCACTTGGGCCTCTGTGAGAACTCCTGAAAACAAAAGCAATTAGGCCACTCAATATAAAATCAAAAGAGAGAAACTGAAGCCTAGATCAACCAGTTTTTCATGTCCAACAAGTAAACCACAAAGGCATATTAAGTTTATAAAAAGAAGCAGATCTAAACTCAACAAAGGAAGGCTTCAGTCTCACACAAGAATCAGAAACTACAAATGAAATTGATATGTCAAAGTCACAAAGAAAAAAATAACATGAAAAACCAAAATAATATATCCCCACCAAGTACCAATAGTCCTCTAGAGGAGTACAATGAGAATTCCCTAGAGATAACACAGGACATGGAACTCAAAACAACAATTACAAACATGGTAAAAGAATTCAGTGAATTTAAAGAACACACAAAGAAATCAAAGAACTGAAGGAAGATAATAGGAACAAAATTCTCACTGAATTCACAAAAGAGATGGAAACATTGAAGAAAACTCAGGCTGAAATGAAGAAGGAAGTGAAAAACTCAAAGCCAATTTGAAACAACAGGAGAAAGCCTCACTGATAGAATGAATGAAATGGAAACCAGAATATCAACACCAGAGGACAAAGCTGAGAAATTAGACCACTCAAGCAAAGATTATGAATTTTTTTTTTAAACACAACAATGGAATATGCAAGAATTGTGTGACACCATATAAAAACCAAACTTACGAATCATGGGCATACAGGAAGGAGAAGAATCCCAAGATAATGGCATGGAAAAGATCTTCAACAGGATTGTAGAAGAAAATTTCCCAGAATTAAAAAAAAGACATACCCATACAAATACAAGAAGCATATAAAACACCAAAGAGACAGGACCAGAAAAGAAACTCTGCATGGCACATCATAGTAAAAACACTAAACATTCAGAACAAAGAGGTAATACTGAAAGCTACAAAAGAAAAACAACAAATCATATATAAAACAAAACCTGTCAAGATTACAGCTGACTTTTCAGTGCAAACTATGAAAGCCAGAAGAGCCTGGATCAAAGTATTCCCAGCTCTAAATGACCACAGATGCTAACCCAGATTAATTTACCCCACCAAAATGTCTATCACAGTTGAAGGGGAAAGAAAAAACTTTCATGACATAAATAGCCTGAAAGAATTAATGTCCACAAAACCAGCCCTACAGAAAGTTCTTGAAGCAATACAAAGAGGTGAAGAAAAGAATGACTATACACAAGGGGTGACAGAAAGAAATTCAATGAAGGCATAACTGTGGAAATACAGCTATACCAAGAATGTGAAAAGAAATAAAAATGATAGGATTCAATACACATCTTTCATTAATAACTTTAAATATCAATGGACTGAACTCCAGAGTCAAAAGATATAGACTAGTTGAATGGATTAAGAAACAAAACCCATCATTTTGTTGTCTGCAAGAAACTAATCTCACTTTCAAGGACAGGCCCTTGAGGTAAAAGGATGGAAAAAAAAAATGTACCAAGAGAATAGTACTAAGAAAAAAGCAGGCATTGCAATTCTAATATCTGATAAAATAGACTTTAATCAGAAGAGATAAAGAAGGCCACTTCATTCTGATCAAAGGAACAATAAACCAAGAATATATTACAATCATGAACGTATATTCACCGAACTCTGGTGCACCGAACTTCATAAAAACAGTGCTACAGCGCTTTAAGACCCAGATTAATCCCAACTCATTAATAGTAGGGGACTTCAATACCCCATTGTCACTATTAGATAGATCAACAGGACAGAAAATTAACAGAGACACATCTGAATTAAACAATACCATACATCAAATGGACCTAACAGACATCTACCGAATATTCCACCCAAGCACCAAAGAATATACTATCTATTCAGTGCCCCATGGAACCCTCTCCAAAATCAACCATGTACTGGGGCACAAAACAAACCTCAACAAATACAAAAAGGTTGAAATACTTCCATGCATTCTATCAGACCACAGTGCAATAAAGCTTAAAATCAACACCAGAAGAATCCCCAGTAACCACATGAATACATGGAGATTAAACAACACACTCCTGAATGATGAATGGGTCAAAGGAAAAATTAAGAAATAAATAAAAGTATTCCTAGAACTAAACAAAAAGGACAATACAACACAACAAAACCTCTGGGACACACTGAAAGCAGTCCTTAGAGGGCAGTTTATAGCTCTAAGTGCGTACATTAAAAAATCAGAAGGATCACAAATAAATGACTTAACATTGCAACTCAACACACTTGTAAAGCAACAACAAATGAAACCTAAACTCAGCAGACAAGAAAAAATAACAAAAAACAGAGGAGAAATTAGTGAAATAGAAACAAAGAAAACAATTCAAAGAATCAACGAATCCAAGAGCTGGTTCTTAGAGAAGATAAACAAGATTGATAGAATGCTAGCCCAATTAATCAAAAGAAAGAAAGAGTACCTGCAAATCAACAAAATCAGAGATGAAAGTGGAAACCTCACAAGAGACACCAAAGAGATCCAGATCATTTTAAGAGAATACTTGAAAAGCCTATATGCTACTAAATTTGAAAACCTAAAAGAAATGGATGGGTACCTAAAAGCATGGGAATCACCAAAGCTAAACCAAGAAGAGATTAATAGCTTAAACAGACCCATAATGCATAAGGAAATTGAAATACTAATACAAAACCTCCCAACTAAAAAAAGCCCAGGACCAGATGGATTTACAACAGAATTCTAACAGACATTTAAAGAGGATCTACAACCAATACTACTTAATTTATTCAAAAAGATAGAAATGGAGGGAGAACTTCCAAATTCCTTCTATGAAGCCAGCATCACTCTAATAAAAAGCCTGGTCTACATAGTGAGTTCCAGGACAGCTGGGGCTATAGGGAGACCCTGTCTCAAAAAGACAAAAAAAGAAAAAAAGAAAACTATAGACTTGCAAACCGTGTACAAACTCACATCAAAAAGATCATTCACCATGATCAAGTTGGCTTTATTCCAGTGATGCAGGGATGGTTCAATATATGTAAGTCAATAATGCAGTAAATCAGATAAGCAGACTTAAAGACAAAAATCACACAATCATTTCAACAGATGAAGAAAAAAACCTTTGACAAAAATCCAGCATGCCTTCATGATAATTCTAGAGGGAATTGGACTGGAGAAAACATTCTTCAACATAATTAAAGCTACCTATGACAAACTCGCAGCCAACATTAAACCAACATCATTCTAAGTGGAGAAAAACTGGAAGCATTCCCATTGAATTCAGGAACCAGAAAAGGCTGTCCACTATCTCTCCTCCTCTTTAACATAGTACTTGAAACTCTTGCAAGAGCAATAAGACAAGAGAAAGAAATTAAATGAGTAATAATTAGAAAAGAAGATATCAAATTATCCCTTCATGCAGATGATATGATATCTAAGAGATGCCAAAAATTCCACCAGAAAATGCCTAGACATTATTAATATGTTCATTAAAGTGGAAGATTACAAAATTAATCTACAAAAGCCTGTAGCCTTTCTATGTAACAATAACAAGCAATCAGAGAAAGAGTACATGGAAACACTCCCCTTCACAATAGCTGCAAAAAAAATAAAATATCTCAGAATAAACCTGACCAAAGACATTAAAGAAAATTTTAATTCCCTAAAGCAATAGATTGATGAAGTCATCAGAAGATGGAAGGACCTCCCATGCTCATGGATTGGCCTCGGATAGCCAAAGCAACCCTGAGCACTAAGAGCAATGCTGGGAGGATTATAATACCAGATATTAAACTGTATTATAGAGCTATACTCATTAAAAAAACATGGTGCTGGCACAAAAATAGACCCATAGAGCAATAGAACAACACTGAAGACCCAAATATGAGTACATTCAATTTCAGCCACCTGATATTTGACAAATGATCCAAGAACATTCACTGGAGGAAAGACAGCATGTTAATCAAATGGTCCTGGAAAAACTGGATCTCCACCTGTAGAAGAATGAAAATAAACCCCTATCTTTCACCTTGCACAAAAGTCAACTGCAAATGGATCAAAGACCTCAATGTGAAGCTTGAAACTCTGAAAATGTTAGAAGAAAGCATTGGGAAAAAATCTACAAGATATAGGTGTAGGAAAGGATTTTCTAAACCAGATATCAGCTGTCCAGGAAACAAGGTCAAGAATCAACAAATGGAACCTCATTAAACTAAAAAGCTTCTGTACATAAAAAGAAGCAACCAAGGAAGTGAAGAGAAAACTCACAAAATGGGAGAAAATCTTCACCAGTGACACATCTGACAGAGGTTTAACATCCTGAATATATAAGGAACTCAAAAAACAAAGAATCAAGAAAGGAAATGACCCAATTAAAAGATGGGCTAAGGAGCTGAACAGAGAGTTCTCAAAAGAAGAAATAAAGATGGC
>NW_008337054.1:2160340-2160648 GCF_000622305.1 Nannospalax galili
GCTGGGAATCAAACCCAGGTCCTCTGAAAGAACAGTCTGTAGTATTAACCACTGAGCCATCTCTCCAGCCCCAGAAGCTGAAATTTTAAAGAATATCATATACATACCATCAACAATGTGAAATATCATAGGGAAACAACTTATATGCAAAGCTTGTCAAATAAATATTACAAAATATTAGCCTGGGGCATGGTGGCGCACACTTTTAATCCCAGCTCTCAGGAGGCAGAGGCAGGCAGAGCTCTGTGAGTTCAAGGCCAGCCTGGTCTATATAGTGAGTTCCAGGTAAGCTGGTGCTACAGGTAGAC
>NW_008337054.1:2160832-2169033 GCF_000622305.1 Nannospalax galili
GAGTGGATAATGAAAATGTGGTTCATTTATATGATGGAATTTTACTCAGCAGTAAAGAAAGATAAAATCATGAAATTTTCAGGTAAATGGATGGAACTAGAAACTGTTATACTAAGTGAAGTAACACAGACTCAGAAAAAAAACATATGCTCTCCCTCATATGTGCATCCTAGCACCAAACCCTTATTGTGGGAAGCAGGCGCAGCCGAGTCGGCCAAAGATGGCGCCCTGGCTAACCGCCAAGCCTCGCTACCCTCGCTTGTTACTCCAGAACGCGCAAATGCAATGCGCCCGATCATCCCCTGCCTGCCTGATCTATGACATCCTCGAGCGTGGTCTGACTGTGTGGACCAATGAATTGTCTCCACCGCTGTATGCTGCATGCGTGCATGGTTGTGATTGGTCCTTGGGAAAGATATAAGGGATTGTGCTGCACAATAAAGTTGGTAGAAGCTTGAACCCTGCCTTGGTGTCCGTTTTGTCCTTGCCTCGACTCTGCTGGTCGGAGTCGCGGTTAGCGGCAGGTTAGTGTCAGGCAAGGTCATACCTGGACCAGGACTGCTTAGATGTGCATATCCTTGGCCCTCTATTTAAACTTCAATCTCACTTCATGAATATTGACTCGGGGGAGTAGCTATATGTCTTTGTCCCTCTTCCCAGTGTGGCCACACTGAATAACCCCCCTTTCTGATTTCCACTATTAATGTGGCTCTTTGAATTGGCTCATTGAGCTTGGGTGGCTGAAACACAACCAAGCTCTCATTAGTTCTGAACTTACGATCATACAGACAGCCCAATTTAAACTCCGCGGAACACCAAATAACACCAAACAGTAAATATGGGAAAGAGACTTGTAAGGAAGAAAAAGAGTTGGCAGAGAGGGGAGGGAAATAAGAGAGGGTGAGGGAGGAGAGTAAATAGACTATATTATATACATGTATGACATTGTCAAAGAACAGAATTGATTAATAAAAATTACTTGTACCTATAAATAGCTAAGGAATTAACTTTTAAAATTCCTGTCTAGATACTGCCAGAGAGTGCCTAGTTCTGGCCCCCCTCTGGCCTCCCTCTGGCATAGGGTTGAAAATGCACAGGACTGCCTGAGAGAGCCTGGATCCTGCCTCCATGTGGTGAAGGAACCTGAGTGTGCCTGACTGGAACCTGAATTAGGCTTCTGTGGGTACCCCTGAAAGCTGATCTGAAGCCATCAGTTCCCTCAAAATTAAACCTGAGAGAACCAGAACCCTGTACCAACCAGCTTTACATAACCAAACCATCAGACCCCATAAGAATAGGACCTTAGATGTGTGGGTCAAAATATGCAGAGATATTAATGAGCACTCCATTCAAGGGCAAGCCTTGGCTACTTCATTCAAGGGCAAGCCTTGGCAGCTGCAATAGTTGCAGGTCTGAGAGGTAAACACCCATCAATATCAAGTAGCTGACCTAAGCAACAGCCCGGCTGTTTCAATTGTGGACAATTTGGCCATTTTAAAAGAGAATGTCCTAACCCCCCAATGACAGCCACTAGACCTATAGATAGATCTCCTAAGTTGTGCCCCAGATGTCAAAAAGGTAACCACTGGGCAGGGGAATGCCGATCGAGATTTGACCTTAAGGGCAACCTTTTACCTCCCAATCAATTGGGCGCTAGGTCAAAAAATGGGAGAGTAGGCCCTGCGCCTCAGGGCCCTCAAATATATGGGACAATGCAGACAACCCCTCAACTGTGGCTGTTGATGCGACCTCCCACGCATCAAATCCCCATATCCCGGGGGACGTGGGTACCGCACGAAGAGCAAGCCCAAGAAACGCAGGACTGGACCTCTGCGCCACCTCCAGACTCGTATTAACACCTCAAATGGGAGTTCAGGTGGTGGAGTCGGACTTTAAAGGTCCGCTACCGCGAAACACAGTAGGATTATTAATTGGCCAAAGTTCCACTACTCTAAAAGGATTAATAATCCACCCAGGAGTCATTGATTCAGATTATACTGGAAAAGTAGGAATTATGGTGTCCTCTCCAAGGGGGATAGCTCTTATAAACCCTGGAGATTGCATCGCCCAAATTTTGATTTTTCCCAGTTCTCGTGCAAAATATCCTTCAAAGTCACAGGTTAGGGGATACAGAGGTTTTGGATCCACAGGAGGGCCACAAGCCTGGCTTAATCTTGGATTGTATGATAGGCCTATATCAAAATTATATGTGGAAGGAAAGCCCTTCTTAGGGCTCCTAGATACAGGTGCAGATAAAAGTATTATAAATCAGTCTGACTGGCCTTCAAATTGGCCCTTGCAACAATCCAGTCAGACGCTTAGGGGTTTAGGATATGCTCAAGACCCACAGTGTAGTGCTAAGATCTTAAAGTGGACAGATGAAGAAGGCCATCAAGGACTATTTCAACCTTTTGTAATGAAGTTGCCCATCTCTTTATGGGGCCTAGATGTTATGTCCATGATGGGAATGCGAATAGTAACGGATGCAACCTATAGTTCCCAAAATCAGGAAATGGTACAACAAATGGGGTATGTGCATGGAGAAGTGTTGGGGAAAGATCACCAAGGAGTAATAGAGCCTGTTTGGGCGAGAGGAGGTATTTTGCGTAAAGGACTGGGTTTTACATAGGGGCCATTGAGTGCATACCTATAGTATGGAAGAAACATCAACCGGTCTGGGTCCCTCAATGGCCCCTTCCCAAAGAAAAATTATTAGCTGCCCAGGACCTAATAAACGAACAGCTTAGTGCAGGCCATATAAAGGAGTCTACCTCTCCTTGGAATACACCCATATTCATTATTAAGAAAAAATCAGGCAAATGGAGATTACTCCAGGATTTAAGAGCTGTAAATGAGTGTATGGAAACCTTTGGCCTGGCGCAATGTGGCCTCCCTTTGATTTCAGCTTTGCCAAAAAACTGGCCTACTGCTATAATTGATATCAAAGATTGTTTTTTCTCTATTCCTTTGCATCCGGATGACACCTCTAAATTTGCATTTACTGTCCCATCCTTAAACCATTCCTCTCCTGATAAGTGATATGAGTGGGTAGTTCTTCCTCAAGGAATGGCTAATAGTCCTACACTATGCCAGATATATATAGGGAAAGTCATTCAGCCATTAAGAGACGCCTTTCCCGAGGCTGTCATCTATCATTATATGGATGATATTCTTTTATGTGCAGACAGTAATACCAAGGTCGAAACTATGTTGTACAAGCTAAAGGTTGAGCTTGCTAAGTGGGACTTGTCTATAGCACCAGACAAAATTCAGTTGGGGGATATTAAGGAGTATTTAGGAACCCGGTTGAGCAATACAATAGTAAAGCCTCTTAAACTGACCATTAAGATAGATCATCTTAACACCCTAAATGAATTTCAAAAGCTCTTAGGAGATATAAACTGGATCAGACCTTATTGTAAACTAACTAACGCAGACTTAGCCCCACTATTCAAAATACTCCAAGGTAATCCTGCTCTTCATTCCCCTAGAACGCTTACTCCTGAAGCACGGGCCTGCATTCAGAAAGTGGAACAATGTTTAAGCCTTGCTCAAGTGACACGTTTAGATTATGAAAAGGCTTTGTATCTTTGCATCATCGCTTCTAACTGCTCTCCAACTGGAGTCTTGTGGCAGGAGGGTCCTATAATGTGGTTATACTTAGCTCATTCTCCAAAGAAAATACTTCCTTATTATCCAGAAGAAGTCGCTGCTTTGGTACTGAAAAGCCTGCGAACTAGTGTGGAAGCATTTGGCAAACAACCTGATATTATCATAACCCCATTCACCCCTCCAAATAGAAACCTTAGCTGCATGTAATGATATGTGGGCTGTTGCAGCCACCAGTGCTACTGGCAGGGTTGACAACCATCTCCCTGCTGATCCTATACTGCAATTTGCATCTCGTAACCCTTTAATACACCATCGGGTTACACGTACTTCACCTATTATTGGAGCAGTCAATATTTACACGGATGGATCTAGAGGGGGAGTTGGGTCTATTTGTGTAGAAGGTCTACCCCCCGAAACCCACATATTCCCCTTTAAGTCAGCACAGGCAACAGAGCTTGCTATAGTCCTAAAAGTTTTCACTATATTTACACAACCGTTTAGCCTGATATCAGACAGCCAATACGTGGTACAAAGTTTACAAATTATGGAAAATGTTGGCTCAATCAGGTCACATTCCCAAGTCCATGACCTTTTTGTAGCCCTGCAAAAGCAAATTTGGCTTCGGCAATCACCATTTAGTATAATTCACATCAGAGCTCACACTGGCCTTCCCGGATCTCTTGTAGAAGGGAACGCAAAAGCTGATGCAGCCACCAAAAGTGTATTTGTGTTTACAGCCTTTGCATTAACACCTGTGGGACGTGCTGCTCAATTTCATTCAAGGTTTCATGTTAATGCAAATACTTTACGTAAAAAATTTCATATTACCAGAGAGCAAGCACGACAGATAGTTTTACAGTGCAAGAAGTGCATTCTGAGTCTCCCCTCTCACTCAATTGGTGTTAATCCCCGTGGACTGAAGCCTGGAGCTCTTTGGCAGATGGATGTTACTCACCTGCCTGAATTTGGTATCTTAAAATATATTCATGTGTCTGTTGATACATATTCCGGTATAATTTATGCTTCTGCTCAATCAGGTGAAACAGCTACTCATGTAATATCCCATTGCTTACAAGCTTTTGCAGCTTGGGGCCCACCATTGCACATCAAAACTGACAATGGGCCAGCATATACATCTTCTAAGTTCAAAGCCTTTTGTGCAGCCTTTGAGATACAGCATTCTACCGGACTGCCATACAATCCCCAGGGACAGGGCATAGTAGAGAGAGCAAATGCAACTTTAAAGGCCTGTCTCTTAAAACAAAAAGGGGGAATAGGCAGTCAATATAGATCACCTAAAGACAAATTAAATGTTGCACTATTTATACTTAATTTCTTAAGTTTGAATGCAGATGGTCTCTCCGCAGCAGATAGGCATCGGAACTCAAGGCAGCAGAATCCGGTGCAGGTTTATTGGAAGGATGTCCTTTCAGGACAATGGTACGGCCCCTCCCCGGCCATAGCCTGGACAAGAGGCGCTGTTTGCATTTATCCACAGGATAAAGATACACCTATTTGGGTTCCTGAACGTCTGGTGAAGCCGGAAATGAGAAGAAATGGACGTGAAAAAAACTCTGATCAGGTTGTATATAGTGATACTGACGATAAAGAAAGGAGAAGCACAGATCAGAATAATATAGAGTGTGCTCTAGGCCTTTCCCCTGCCGTTGCCCTTAAGTCATAACTTTTGGTAAATCAAAGAGTAGATTTATTACAGGAACAAGTGGATATCTTAGGGCAGTTAATGTTTGTGGGATGTATTTATCATATGCCTGGATTATGAATAACCTCTGTGGAGTATCTTAATTTCTCTAAGGCAGGTAATCTATCTAGAGAACTCTCTACAGCTCTTCAAGGCAACTGGAGCAAAGATACAGGCATCAATTGTGGCGGTGAATGCTACAAGAGTAGAGATAGCCTCTATAGAAGATTGGATGAAGACCCTCCAGGGAGCCTTTTCCTTCCTCAAGGACCGGGGAGGGATGGCCATTTGGGGAGCCCTGCTGATTTGTGTGAGTGGATGTCTGATATGGTGCATGTGTAAAATGAGACAGAGGACAGTTGTCCAACAGCAGCTGCTCGCACAGGCAATGATGGCATTGGATAACAGCGAATCTCCCAAGGTGTGATTAAGCATGCTGGATCGGTAGCCAAAGACGGGTAAGACCCCCTCACAAACATACCAACCTAAGACAGACTGCCAGCCAATGCTGCTGAACAGTTGATGACGGGTAAGGATGTTCTATGGATGGGGCAACCTAAGGCAGGCACGATCCCGAAGACCTTTAATAAAACAAAAAGGGGAAGATGTGGGAAGCGGGCGCGGCCGAGTCGGCCAAAGATGGCGCCCTGGCTAACCGCCAAGCCTCGCTACCCTCACTTGTTACTCCAGAACGCGCAAGCGCAATGCGCCCGATCATGCACCGCCTGCCTGATCTATGACATCCTCAAGCGTGGTCTGACTGTGTGGACCAATGAATTGTCTCCACCACTGTATGCTGCGTGTGTGCATGGTTGTGATTGGTCCTTGGGGAAGATATAAGGGATTGTGCTGCGCAATAAAGTTGGTAGAAGCTTGAACCCTGCCTTGGTGTCTGTTTTGTCCTTGCCTCGACTCTGCTGGTCAGAGTCATGGTTAGCGGTACCTTATAAGTGAATAGGTATCCAACATAACTACAGGGACCAGGATAATGAAGAGGAACCAGGGAAGCAAAGGAAAAGAAAGACTCTGAAAGAGAGGAACAGTAGCAGGTGTTAACAAGGGAGATATGGATAATAATGGGGTTATATTAAGGGGAGGGGGGAGGGAAGGTTATACAAGGAACCTAGGGGATATAAGGAAAGAAGGGGCTCAAGGGAGGTGGGACCATAGGAGAAGGGTATTATTAAGGAAGAAATGGAAAAAATGGGGGCACCTTAAATGGGGAAACCATGGTGGAAGGGTTAGACAATGTGAGAGATAAACAACGCCTAGCTAGTTTTAAAAAACCAGAGGGAACCATATTAGGCTGAAAAATTATACATACAACCAGATCAAAGAATTTAATATATGCCTAGGCAAGGTTTATCTTACATCATTTAGTCTTTGCCCACACTCTATCTACATGGCATATGGTAATTAAAAGTACCAGACTGGTGGAACTAACCTTCTTGGATGTTTAACAGCCATACTTTGAGGCCTATACTAATTTGGTCAGGGGGACATAAAGGACAGCTTTTGCTCCTTGCCCTCCTAGATCAACTAAGTTCCAGGGGGCTATGAGCATCTCTCAAAATGTCCTGTAACTGTGGTGAGTCACCTGTCCTCCTGAGCAAGGAGGCCATGGAGACCCCACCAGATGGACCTAAATCAGTGTCCAGTCTACAAAGAGGAGGGTCAACACAGAGGAAACATTTCCTCCATGCTTCCATGCAAAACCAGACATGGTTGAGTAGGACCTTTGACTTATCTTCACATAGATGGAACTGGTAAAAGAAAGGAGCCAGGGGCTCCTCCCAAGCCCATGTTACACCTGAGGAACAGAGCCTCAAACGATCTTAAGAGTAAAAATAAATTGTTTTATCTGGGCCAAATATAGGGTCTTAAAAACCCAAAAGGAAAGTATAACCAAGGATTAATTTGGGTCAGTATAAGTTTTAAGAGTCCATATGTATAGCGAAAGGCTACATAACAAGAAACAGTGCCAGACAGGAGATATCTTCCTTTGAGTTACTGGTCAAGGTGGCGCAAGAGACTCCCAGACAGTAACCCAGGATAGAACTGGGAAAATGAATAGCAGACCCCAATCTTATCTAAAGGAATATTGACAACTGATTGCTGCTAGATGAGGAACAGCTGATCTTCCTAAAACAAGGATCTCTAGATAGGCTGACTAGATTCAGCAGATGGACAAGCACTGGAGAATGGCTGGGGGTGTGGACAACACAGCAGACAGTTACAGGGATGACAAAGTATATGGGCTCCAGTATGTGGGAGGGGGAAGGCTATGGAAGGGTGTCATTTGGGAAGTGGGTATATAGATGAATAACATTGTGTGGGATGGTCTGTATGATATATACACAGAAAAATCAGGAAATTTTAAAAAAGACATATTTGAAGAGGAAGCATAAAATTTTACTTAATGTTAATAGTAGAGGTGATAAACACTACCAGTGAAATCTACCTGATGACTTTATATCCATACTCAGGCACTAAGGATCTGAGTATAACCGACTATGGCTAGTAATCCTCAGATACATAGAGATTACAGACACATGTGCAAACATCTAAGTGTTAGTAGCATTAAAAATGTAGGAAACAGCATATTTTAAAATGAAATGGAGATTTTCTTTAAAGGGTAAAAACTCATTCAATTTTATATCTTACAGGGTTTATACTCAGTTCAATATTCTACAACTGTATTAATTCAACTGTGAACCTAAAAATTTACAGCCACTTTTGAAAAAGATGTATCCTTGCTTTGGAGTGTGTTAAATATGTTAAAGCTGTAATGAAATGCTTCTTCTAATAATGTGGTTATTAAATTTTTAAAAAATTTTAAATAATAATTCTTCAAAGCATAAAAATTTTCTCCTTAATAATTAGTAGA
>NW_008337054.1:2169053-2217870 GCF_000622305.1 Nannospalax galili
ATTCATTAGCAGATGTGAAAAACATTACCATTGAAATCTACCTGATGACTTTATATCCATGCTCAGATGCCAAGGATCTCAGTAATAATCAGATATATAGAGATTAGAAACACATGTGCAAACATCTTAGTGTTAATTGCATTGAAAATGAATTTTTCTGTATGAAACTGTGCATTTTAATAATGAAATAGAGATTTTTTTTAAAGGTTAAAAGCTCATTTAATTTTATGCCTTATAGGGGTTATACTGAGTACAATATCGTATAACTGTATTAATTCAACTGTGAACCTAAAAATTTATAGCCAGCTTTGTTAAAAGATGCATCTTAGCTCTGGAAATTGTTATTTAATATGTCAATGCTGTTGTAATGAAATGCTTCTAATATACTGATTGCTTTAATCTTTGGTTATACTTTCCTTTTGGGTGTTTAAGACCACACAATTGGTCCAAATAAATCAATTTAATTTTACTCTTCAGGTCAGTGGAGGATGTGTTCCTCAGGGGTCACATGGGCTTGGGAGGAGTCCCTGGCTCCTTTCTTTTACCATTTCCATCTATGTGAAGATAAGTCAAAGGTCCTACTTGACCATGGCTGGCTTCACTTGGAAGCATGGAAGAAATGTTTCCTCTGTGTTGACCCTCCTCTTTGTAGATTGGACACTGGTTTAAAACCATCTGGGTGGGGTCTTCATGGCCTCCCTGAACAGGAGGACAGGTGACTCACCACAGTTACATGACATTTTAAGAGATGCCCCATAATCCCCTGGAACTTAGTCAACCTTGGAGGGCAAGGAGCAAAAGTTGTCCTTTAAGGCCCTCTGACCAGATTAGTATAGACCTGAAAGTATGGCTGTTAAACATCCAAGAAGGTTAGTTCCACCAGTTTGGTACTTTTAATTACTGTGTGCTATGTAGATAAAGCTTGGGCAAAAACCAAACATTGTCAGATATACCTTGATTAGACATATATTTTGTTCCTTAAACTAGTTGGCTAAACTATGACCTTAGAAATTTTAAGATTGTGTGTATATTATTTTTGTCTAATCCTTTATATATCATAGCAAACCTACATAGACCTTCATCTCTTGCTTAGGCTTTCTCATTTTTTTCTTTTTTCTTTTGGAAAATATCCCCATTCCCATATCCTTTTAACATCTTTTACACTCTCATTTTCTTTTTTAATAATTACAAGACATAATAACATTAACAAATAAATTTTCCATCTGTCGTAAGAATTCTTTTCCTGAGGATGCTAAACAATGCTTATCCCTTTTTAAGGTTCTAGTGTCAAACCAATGTTTGATTGAAGTTTTCCTGGGGAACCAATGAATTTACTGAGCTTACTTACAAAGATGACTGTTTGCTGAGTTGTGTGAGTGACTTGGGGGTATGAACACTGGGAAGCCTTTACCCAACACAGATCAAGCCTTCTCTTCCTAGCCTTCCCCAGATTATATGTTTTGTCCTCCCCAAATCCAGGAGACCATGTGTGATTAGGGCCAAATTATATACAGTTGGTTGGGAAGAGTGGCTGGATACTCCGGTAAGGGTCCACTGACCCTGCTTGCCCCTCCTTTAATGAAGGAGCACAACTGTCAACAAGCCCAATTTAGACAATGTTTAGCAATCAAGCACTGCTGAAGTCATGGTGATGGTAGATATTTCATTCAGAAGAGACTTCTGTACAGCATCACCTTATTAAAAGAACATGGAATATAAAAGGATTTGGTGCTAGGATCCACAAATGAGGGAGAACATACGTTGTTTGTTTTTCTGAGTCTGTGTTACTTCATTTAGTATAACAGTTTCTAGATCTATCCATTTACCTGCAAATCTCATTACTTCATCTTTCTTTACTGCTGAACATAATTCCATTGTGTAAATATACATTTTTTTAACCACTCATCAGTTGAGGGGAACTTAGGTTGCTTCCATCTCTTAGCTATTGTGAAAAGAGCAGCAACAAACATGGTTGTACAAGTGTCTCTACAATAGGATGAGTCCTTTGGGTATATGCCAAAGAGTGGTATAACCAGGTCGTATGGTAGGTTCATTCTTAGTTTTTTAAGAGTTCTCCACGCTGTTTTCCATAGAGGTTGCATGAGCTTGCAATACCACCAGCAGTGAATGAGGGGGTACACATTTTTCTACCATAACTATATCCTGATCATTATATGAAGACTGAAAGCAAAGGCATAGCAAATGACTTGACAGAGAGATCAAAGATTATCAAACCACATAACTTCTATAATAATCATAATATTTCATGTTAATCAAATGCTGATTTGTTCCACAACTTTAGAAGGGCTCAAAAGGTGCACACAGAAAGCACCTAGGGTAAGAGGTGTGAATCAGAAGTTGAAGATGAGGATTCATTGATAAATGTGTATAAAGAACAGATAAGCTGTTCCTAAATCAAGCTTTCACTCATGCTCTATATGGTAAGATAGTTACTCCTCCTTCGCCCTGTAATATCTAGAGAAACTTAACCAAAAGTCTCCAGACATAAGGAACCAGATAAAGACGAGGTTAGAGATGTAGCTGTTTGCTGACAACAGAGGAGCCAAGTAAAATCTGCATCATGGGGGCTAGAGTGTTTCCACTGCCAATGCTAGACCACTTCCAGCCAGGTGAAGGGATCATCCTTCTCTGGAAACTGTGCACATAAGCTTTCCACCAGAAAGCTCTGTGCTCATCAACTCTTCCACACCAGTCAGCCCCACATATGCACACAGAGCTTCCAGGAGAGCACTGCTCTCAACAATAAATGGATGGACAATTGTTGCCAGAAATTTGAGGAAAGCTTCCAACAGAAGGACCAAATAAATATGGGTGTGAGGTACACCAGAAACAGAAAACATGGAGAACAGGAAACATCTTCAAAGATACTATGATAACCCAATTGGAGAATTGGAAAACAAGTTCTATGAAAGAGCAGGGAATTCAACAACAGTAATAACAAGAAAAAGGGACTAATACTAAGGAAAAGATCACTTGATTTAGAGTTCTAGATTAACAGGAGAGAAATTAATGGACTTAGTTTTTAATATTTTATTTATTATTTTTGTTTTATGTGTATGAATGTATTGTCTGCATGTGTGTAAGTGCACCTGTGTCAGAAGAGGTCAGAAGAGGGCATCAGATACCCTGGAACTTGAGTTACAGATGGTTGTTAGCTGCCATGTGGGTGCTGGGAACTGAACCTGAGTCCTCTATAAGAGCAGCCAGCACTCTTA
Source organism: Nannospalax galili (assembly GCF_000622305.1). Taxonomy (NCBI): domain Eukaryota; kingdom Metazoa; phylum Chordata; class Mammalia; order Rodentia; family Spalacidae; genus Nannospalax; species Nannospalax galili. Next base: position 2,172,290 of record NW_008337054.1, read on the forward strand.
ACCACTGAGCCATCTCTTCATTCCCAAGACTTTTATTTTTATATAGATATAATTTTATTTATTCTTTGAGAATTTCATATATATTTATATAATGTATTTCATCATTACCAAGCCCCTCTTCCCTCCAATTCCTCCCATATACCTCGCCTTGTGATTCTCCAATTTCATATTCTCTTCTAAAGCAGTTTTAAGTCTACAGAAAAGTTGGACAGAAATTAGAGCGGACCATACTTATCTTTCCTGTGTCCTTTCCCAGCCCAATCCCCACCACAGTTCCTTATTAATAGCTTATATTAATGTGTCGTATTTATTACAATGTTAATACATTATTATTAACTAGGAAAGGAAAAACTTATTAGTAAACATTGGGTCCACTCATAGATGTACTTATCTGTGGGTACTGGCAAATGAGTAATAACATGTGTTTATATCTCAGGATCGTATGGTTTCATGGCCTAAATATTCCCTGTGAGCCACCTATTTTCCTTCCTACCCCTTCCCCCTCCCCCCAAACACCTAACAACCACTGATCTTCTTACTGTCGGCACACTTTTACCTTTCCCAGAATACCACAGAGCAAGAATTATGCATCCCTTGCATACTAGCTTTGTTCACTCAGAATATGCATTTTTATTTTCTCCATGTCCTTTTGCATCTTTTCACATCTTTATATTGCTTATATATTCGATTATGTGGGTGTTTCATGGTATAGCCATCCATCTATCTATTGGAAGGCAGTGGTTTCCCAGTGTTGTCAAATATAAATCAAGCTGCTATAAACATTGACATGCAGGATTTTTGGCAAAAACATGTTTTGACCTCATTTGGACAAGAACTATGGAATGTGATTGTTGAAATATGTGGTAATTCTGTTTTCTTCTGTAAGAAACTACCACACTATCCTCCAAAGTGACTGTACTGTTTTTACACTACCACCAGCAATGAACAAGAGGTCCTGGTGTTCAATTTCCTTGCTAACATTTGCTATTGTCTGTGATTTGGACCATAGCAAGTCTAATATATGTGCAGTGATACTTTATTATTGATTAAATTTGTTATTTCCAGTGACATAAGATATGGAACTTCATATGCTTATTTGAGATCTGTATTAGCTTTTTTAATGAGATGTCACCTATTCAGTTTGCCTACTTTTTAAATTTTTTTTAATTTTATTGAAGTTTTTGTGTGTTTCATACAGAACATCTCAAATAATCTTAATCATCTTTATATCCCCATCCCCACTGACACCCTCCCATAGCACCCCTACTGGAGCTCATATACTCTGTCATCCCTGTTAAGACCCACTGTGTTGTCAGTGTCCCCAGCCATTCCCCAGTACAAGGCCATTCACTGAGTCTAGTCAGCATATCTTGAGTCCCTTGTTTTAGGAACATCAGCTCTTCCTCACCTAGCAGTAATCAGTTGCCAATATTCTTTCATATAACATTGAGTTCTGCTGTTCATTTTCCCAGTTCTACACTGGATTATTGTCTGCTTGAGTTTGCATGGGACTTGTTTATGCTGACACCATTGCCATAGAATCATTTGAGCAGGTTCCTATGAGCTTGTAGGACTCTATTTCCATATTGTCATGCACCTCCTCCCTGGTTCTTACAATCTTTCTGCCCCCTCTTCCATGATGGTCCCTGAGCTTTGGGTGGATGAATTTTAATAAAGGGGTGCTGCATGACCAGTTGTAGTACTTGGTAATAGTCTCTGACTGGTACAAAATGAGCTTCTTTGATGAGTGGTGATGGGATATTTGTCTGTAAACATAAAGATACATATTTTGCACATAGTAAGAAATCACATTAGTCTAGCAATGTGACAGTCTTGAGGTTTTCTCTAAGATCTGTGGCCACTTCAGCCATGTATATTATGTTATGTTTACATTATCACACTTGAGTTTCCTCCCTTGAGTGGGCGTTTAGTCAAATTAGGTAGCTGTTGATTGCCTCCAAGATAAAAATGTCACTTCTGCAGTTTGCCTATTTTAAAAAATATTTTATTATTTTTAATCTTATGTGTATTATTGTTTTGCCTGCATGTATATATGTATACCATGTGCATACATGGAGGCCAGAAGAAGGCATCAGATCCCCTGGAACTGGAACTTACAGTTAGCTGTTAGCTTCCATGTGGGTGCTGGGAACAAAACCCAGGTTCTCTGGAAGAACAGCAGTGTTCTTATCCTCCAAGCCACTTATCCAGTCTCATTTGTCTATTTTTAAATTAGGTTATTTACTTTCTTATGGATAAATTTTCTATTTGGGATAATTTATGAGATGTGAATTTTTTAATATTTCCTCTCAAACTGTGATGGAATACTCTCATTCTCATAAAAACTTTTAAAAATAGATAACATAAATCTTGTCCACAAAAACAAGGTCCCACTTAATGTTCAGTGCATGCATCCACCGCATAATGTTTACATTAAACATTTGTCTCCTCAAACACTTATCATTTAGTTGTGGTGAAAACTTTCTAAATCTTTTCTTCTAACTCTGCAGTACACTTACATAATTATCTGTGGTCACTATACTCTGTGACAGTGAAGACATTGTGGGTAGACAGCATTTAGAAATGTGCCTCCCTTGCTTCTTTTCTTAGAAAGCTACTAGAAGTAACCCATTCAAATAAGGGAATGTGAAATATAAGAGATAGGGCCCAGTTTAAGAAACACACAGCAGGAATTCCGGGGATTGACAGTTAAGGAAGGTCCTGAGGGAAGACTAGGGAAAGCCTAGAAAAAAGGGCTCAGGCACCAGCAAGTGAAGGATGAGAACGGGGCCACAGAAATCAACCTTTTTATTCATTTTTATGTTAGCCTTTTAGCATTTTTGTTTATGAGCACAATGTACATTCTACTTTATTTACAGGAAAGGAATTTATAAACAAATAAATGAGACAAATATTGGAGGTAATATCATCTCTCAGAGTTTGAAGGAGACTTTTTAGACTCCTCTCCACAAAAGCTCAAGTCCCTTATATAAAATCATGTTGTTTTTGCCCCCAATTAATACACACCCCTCTTAAATCGTCTCTAGATTACGTTAAGTTTGATACAATGTAAACTATATGTATACTATATAAATGATTGCTACAATGTATTGTTCAGGGGGTAATGGCAAGAAAGGAGTTTCTTTACTATAGACATAATTTTAATGTTTTGGTTCTTAGCCTTCCAGCCCTATAGACACAATTATAAAAAAAAAATTGAGCCATAGATGTTTGAATCTGCAGATGCAAAATTCATGAATGTGGAGAGTTGATTACACTGTGATGTGCTTTTTTAAAAATCAAAAATCATCAACAGTAGCTCATTGTTAATAAAATCTAGAGACATTTGTCCTGGGAATGGAGTGGATCCAGGTCAGAGGGCCTCAGAAGAAATTCCACAAAATAAAATAGAAACGATAAATTATACGACCATGTAAAAAATCATGCTAAAAGCCAATTTATAAAGCTTTTCAAATGTAGAAAGACTTATGATGTATCAAAATAGCTAATCAGGCTGGAGATATGGCTCAGAGGTTAAGTGCTTCCTACTCATCTAGAAGAACAGGATTTGATCCCCAGCACCCACCCACATGAGGCAACTCATAACCACCTATAACTCCAGTTCCAGGGGATCCAATGCCCTCTGACCTTCATGGGCACCTACACACATGTGGTGCACATAAACTCACACAGGCACACACATGCATGTAATTTTTTGAGAAAAAAATAGTCTTTTAATTTTTATTTATTTTTCTTTTATGTGTATGAGTGTTTTGCCTATATGTATGTAAGTATACCTGTGCATGCAAAATTAATCTTTTAAAAAAATAATCAGGGGCCAGAGAGATGGTTCAGAGGTTAAGAGAACTGGATGTTCTTGCAGAAGACCAGGGTTCGAATCCCAGCACCCATATGGCAACTAACAACCACCTGTAACTCCGATGCCTTCTTCTGTTTTCCATGGGCACTGCATGACATGGTACATTTACACACATGCAGGCAAAACACTCATACATATAAAATAAAAACAAATAAAAAATTATTGAATTTTTGTGTATTTCATACAAAACATCTCAATCAATCTTAATCATCTTTATACCCCCTTCCCCACTGGCACCCTCCCATAGCCACCCCACTGAAATTCATACATTCTGTCATTTGTGTAAGGCCTATCATGAAGTCCCCAGATATCCCTCAGTGCAAGTTCATCTACGGAGGTCTAATCAGCCTATCTAGAGTCCCTTACTTTAGGAAGATCAGCTCTTCCTCACCCAGCAGTAATCAATTGCCAATATTTCTTCACCTAGGATTGGGATCTGCTGTCCATTTCCCCAGTTCTATGCTGGGTTTTTGTCTGTTTGAATTTGCGTGGGTCCTGTGCATGCTGACACCATTGCTGTTAGGTTCACATGAGCAGGGTCCCAGGAGCTTGTAGGACTCTATTTCCATTCAGCCATGCACCTCCTCCCTGGGTCTTACAATCATTCTGCCCCCTCTTCCGCAATGGTCCCTGAGCCCTGGGTAGGTAGAATTTAATATAGGAGTCCTGTCCAAGGACCAGCACTCTGCAGACTCTTAATCTCTATGCTTTGGCCATTTGTGAGCTTTTGTGTTCCTGGTCCTCTGTTGCATGAGGGAGCTTCATTAATGAAAATTGGGATATTCATTGTCGTCTTCTTTACTCCTTGTTCTATGTTCCATGAGCCTTAAGTATTAAAGGTTGCATTGTAGGTGTGCCACTTAGACTTGGGTGATTCACAGACAATGTCTGTGTGTGACCAGTTGTGGTACTCTGTAATAGTCTCTGTCTGATGCAAAAGAAGCTTCTTTGACTAGAGGTGATTAGGATGTTTGTCTGTAAGTATAAGGATACATATTTTGCACATAGTAAGAAATTACATTAGTCTAGAGATGTTACAGTTCTGGGGTTTTCTCTAAGATCTATGACCTCTCTAGCCATGTGTATTTGGCTATGTTTACAGCACCACACATGAGTTTCCTCTCATCAAGTGGGCTTTTAGTTCAATTTGGTCACTGTTGATTGCCCCCAAGATAAAAGTGCCACTACTGCACCAATGTCATATGCTGTGAAGGTCATTGATGCAGTTATTTGGTCTTCAAGTTGATGTTGGACCATTGATTGATGTTCTCCCTTAGCACCTTGCATAGTGCTTTCCAAAGCTATGATAGCTAGCCTTCATGGGAAGTGGCTTCCAGGTCAGTTCCAGCTCCATTTCTCCAAACCCTGTGTCCGAAATATGTTCTTTCTTCAGCAGTAGGGTCTTACATTCAAGTTCTGGGAGGCAATCAAGGGCTGTGGCAATAGCCTATGTAATTTGGGGAGTCTCTTGGACCACCCTGGCCAACAGCTCAAAGGAAGGTTTTTCCAGTCTGGCACTGTTTCTTGTTATGTAGCCTTTAGCTATACAGGTGGACTCATTTAGAGAGACTGTACATGTAACTTGTCATGAGGTTGTTGGACTAATGTGATTTCCTCTGGCTTTTTACACTAACTAGGCATTAATTATCTCTCCTCTCTCTCTCCCAGTCTAACCCTTACACTATGACTTCCCTGTTTAAAGTGTCCATTCCTCCCCCCATTTCTCCCTTGATAATACCAGTCTCCTATGGCTCAAACTCTCTTGACTCCTTCTTTCCCTGTATCCCCAAAGTTCCTTGTATAACCCCACTCCCACACCTCTCATTTTATCTATTTCTCCCTTAGGAATGCGTGTCTCCTCTTGTTCTTCTTGTTCAGGTTTCTTCTTTCCCTTTACCTCTCTGGTTCCTTTTCACTATCCTGGTCCCTGCAGTTACATCAGGATACATATTCACATATAAGGATTTGGTGCTAGGTTCCACATATGAGGAAGGACATATGTCATCTGTTTTTCTGAATCTGTATTACTTAGTATAACAGTTTCTAGTTCCATCTATTTACCTGAAAATTTCATGATTTTGTCTTTCTTGACTACTGAGTAGAACTCTATTGTGTAAATGTACATCATTTTTATTATCCACTCATCAGTTAATCAAGGCAGGCATGGTGGCTCATGCTTTTAATTTCAGCACTTGGGAGGCAGAGGCAGGCAAATTTCTGTGAGATCGAGGCTAGCCTGGTCTACATAGCAAGTTCCAGGTCAGTTGAAGCTACAGGAAGACCCTGTATCAAAAAGATTAAAAAAATAAAATAAAATAGCTAATCAAATGAAAACAACTGTCATCAACTTCCAAAAAATCAAAAAATATAAAGAAAGAAAATGCAATCATTCTGTAATGCTTAGGTTATTATTGAACAGCATCTACATAATAATGATAATGAAAATAACAAATAAGAATTTAACTAAAAATTAAAATATAATCACAGAGCCAGCGAGCTGGTTCTGAGTAAAGGAAGAAATAATAGAGCAATGGAGCATTACTTTCAGGCTTTCACTTAGCCTACTGTTGTGCTTTTCATCTGTTTGTTGTCGTCGTTCGCCCCCCAAGACCACCAGAATGTCCGGCCATTCCCAGGGCCTCTCTGGAATGTGCTCAGGAACAGTGCTACCTGACACAGAGGAGGATGCTGCTTTTGTGGGGTGAAACTCTCCCTCTGCTGCCAGCAGAAGCCTTGGGGTCATGGAGGTGAGAGTGCTGGCCTGTGGGCTCTGGAGCTGTCAGTCCTGCAACCTCTTTGCCTAATCCCATCCCAAGTTCAGTGGGTTAAAGGCTATGAAAGCAGTTTTGCCAGGGTCCTGGTGTCTTAGAGGTATGAGGTAAAAACAGATCTTTCAGGTTTCCTTTACTTGCTTGTAAATCTAAATCTCAGTATCTCTCAATCCCTCTTCCACTCCTCTCTCTCCCTACAGGAATCAGGGCCCAGAATTGGGCCAAAGGAAAGCATTCCATGTAACAGCTGTTTGCCTTAATGCCCTTATTCATTGGAGCTTCAGGGTTGAGCCCCACTTGCCAGCCTGACTCCGTCAAGGTTAGCTCCAGGTCCTTCTTGGGGGCTCCTTGGTGTATCAGCAAAGAATTTGGTTGATTCCTCACAGACCTGTGAAAACACAAACAAGTCTGAATTCCTGAAGAAAGGGGCTGCTTATCTGTGTCTAATAGATGATGGCACTGTAGTGCTGAGCAGTTGCTCATTGTCCCACAACTAAAGTAGAAGTCTGTTTCTAGCTGAAGCCCTGGCTAAGTTCCCACTTCATGGAACTATCAGCCTCTCCATGCAGGTGCCACCTTGGCAATGAAAACTTCCAGGATTTTATCAGTCAGAACTGGAGTTCCTCCTCTTTCATATTCTCAACAGCACTTTAGAGAATGGCACGTGGTCTGCTTCTCCTACAGTGAGTGATTAATTTCAGTTTCTCCCTGTGAGGACAAGACCTGATGAATGCTTGCTACAGTTCTCATCGAAGTGCCATGTATTTGGGAATGTTTCGGTTCATGTCCCCAGTAGGAGGCACTGGCAATGGCATTGTGCTGAGTGCTTAATGGATGTACAGTGATGCTGATGGACTGTGATCTAGGGCACAGCACCCATGTGAAAGGTCTCCACAAAAGGCCCTAGAGCATAAAATGTTAAGTTAAGCCCTATGAAATGGACATGTTTTTAATAAGACAAATGGTTCAGATTGACAATTTCACATAAGATGTTCAACATAAGAAAAATAACCTAACTAGAAAAGCCAGTAAACACTGGAAAATACACCCTTGGAAGGTTTTGAAATCTCCCTTCTTGAACATCTTTCATAATCTACCTACAGATGTTATATTTTTTATATTTTGAAATACTCAAAAAGTCTATAGCTTAGCCTACAAACTCTCAAATGTCCAAAAGCCTACACAACAGAGATAAAATATGAGTCCAACAACTTTGTAAAGCTACAAGTCCCTTACCAGTTGCTAACAGGCCACTGGCAAAGAAAGGATTTAATTCAGTTGAGTATCTCTCAATCATGGCCAAACAAGGCTAGGAAAAAATCTGGACCCTGGGAAATGAAGATGTCTGTGTGTTCTGTGCATCTTCTCTTCTGTTCCCTGGCATCCTTTAGCAGATCATTCTTCTTGCACATTAATACTTTGGGTACCATGCTCAAATCACCTTTAGGAGAAACACCCACAGTTGATGGTTAGTCCACTAATCCACGTGATGGTTCTTAAACTGGAAGCTTCCTCTAGCCTAGTCTGAGTCTCTGAACTGAACCAACAGAGGTAGCTGACAATGTAATTTATACACATTTCATCTAGATACAGTATCATTTCTTTGAGCTCTCTGGAGACTTAGAGTAGAAAAAGGCCCAGGATGCCTGTCAGAAGCAACGGTGCCCATCATATTTTATTACAGGGGATGAAACATAAGACTTTATGCTCCATTAGCAGCAGGTTTCATTTCACTCCAGGAAGGTGGTTCACGTAACCACATCTTATTTGTTCTTTCTTGTTTGTAATATAATCAGCCCTGAAATTCCCCACGTCCATCCCCAACCCACTGCCTCAGGCACCTAGAAGCAATATTATCAGATTTTACAGCCGGAGATAATGTGGTGTTGTAAGAGTGCGTTGTGTGTGCGTGTGTGTGTGTGTGTGTGTGTGTGTGTGTGTGTGTGTGTGTTGTGCGTTTTTTAAAAACAAAAAAATAAAAAAAATACAGACTGATAAAAAGAAAATTTAAAAGCAAAAAAATAACAAAACTACAGGCTGATAAAAAGAAGAAGTTTGCTCTCTAGTGGCTGACTTATTAAAAGCTCTGAAAACCACACAATAAGCTGTCTTAGAAATAAGAGGAAATTTAACTATGTTATTTGTGTAACAGGTCTAACTAATTCTTTTGATTTTATTGACTTTTAAATTTTTTTCCATACAATGAAAAACTACATCATACCAAATGTTTTGTAGATATTTTTCCTATTAAACTATTTCTTACCATGTAGCTACTTCAATTCTAAATTCTAAGAGTAGCAATTAGATTTCTGCTGTTTTATTAGTCTATTGTACCTTTCAAAGGCTCTATGGATTAGTTTAATACTATATAATTAATGTCTATTATAGACATATTTCCCAATGATATAACATTGTTAGCTGTTTTTAAACCATTTTTAGCTCTTTGCAGAAAGATTACACAGCATGATTATTAATATGATGCTAATTAATATCATTTCATTACTCCTTTTTCTATAGCAGCTCAATTTACAAAATTTAACTATAATATGAATTACAAAGCAAGGGAAAAATTGCTCTGTGTGCTCCACTGTGAAACCAGCCAACTTCCTCTGTGTTTTACTTTCCTATTTTATTCTGCCACTGTCTCTTTCTCCCCAAGTCCATACTGCTTTTCCTAGCTCTTTTCAGCAACCTCAATCAGATCATGAACCCTGAAGTTCTCATCTTTAATCCTTATAAAAAAGAAGTGGGAGTTATATAGGAATGTCTTGCTTACAAAGAAACAAATGTTTTCAAGAATTTTCAGATCCATTTTTTGTTTGTATGTCTTATTTTACCTATGAGAAAAGAACCGCTAGCATAATAAGGTCTAAATTTTTCAGGAGGTCCAGACACAGAGGAAGGGAAGTATGAGAGAATGCAAAGGCTGCAGGGTGGCAGGCTTGGCAACGTGAGAAGTTTTTAACAAAGGTAGTGATTTTCATTTCTGAAAATTACCCTAGCTAATGTGTATAGATAAAGTGCCAGATTAGGACAGAGTGATGAGAGGGAAACTGCTTTGGAAATGACTGCAATGTTTCCGTTTGGAAAAGATGGCGGCACAGATAAGAGCAATAGCCGTTGAGTTGCAAAAAGTGGATAGATTTCTTCCTTATTTTAAAGGTAGAGCTAAATGCTGCTAGAATCAAGCTGGAAATGGGCTTCATCTGAGCAGATGGATGGCTGGATGGAATTCCACTTAGTAAATTAGATGCTGAGAGAAAAGCCTGTGGAGACGGTATCAGGTGGTGGGAATAGAGTTCTGTCTTGGCTGGTTGTGGCTTCACTTGTCAGGTAATCTCTGTCAACTGCAGATGTCTGAATAATCAAGCCTCTTCCTGTCTGAAATCTGGAGTTTAGAGGGAAGTCAATCCTAGAAGTGCTCAGGACAAATCGTCATCCAAAGGAAGAATTAGGATGATAAAGTGAAGGGGCATTTTAAAAACAGCATCAGGATCAGCCAGGGAGACTGAGCAGAGCCTAGCAGCAAGAAGAAAGGCAGGAGGCAGGGAAGCAACACTAGACAAAGATCAAGTGAGAGCCAGACACAACAGTGGCCATCACAGTTCAGAGAATCTGGGACAGTTGTGTTATCTATGCTAATAGTTACAAGAGACTGACTTTGATCTAGAATCAACTTCTTTGAAACTTTTTGTAGTCAAAATGAACACCAAAAAGGGATTCTTGCACATTATAAATTGAGTTGTCTTCTATTTCACAAATAAATCATCTTTGCCATAGATTAGATTATGAAGTAAAAGGAGGCTGAAAGAGAGGAGAAAATAACTAAAGGAAGGATAAGCTTCAGCTGGAGAATGAGAAAAGATGTACGGAGGAAAGGAGGAGAAATGGGGGTGGGGGAGTACCTGGAAGAAGGAAGATCAAAAACCTGGAAAGGAAAACATTAATACATAGGAAGTACTGGGGCTGGAGAGATGGCCCAGCAGTTAAGAGCACTGACTGCTCTTGCAGGAGACCTGGGTTCAAATCACAGCGCCCACATGGCAGCTAACAACTGTCTGTAACTCCAGTTCTAGAGGATCTGACACTTTCCTCTGACCACAGGCACTGCATAACACAAGTACACTTACATACATGCAGGCATAACACTCATACACATAAAATAAAAAATAAAGTTTTTTAAAAACATAGGCCATATTGAGTGTTTTTCCCTTTAGATATTAGCTCAAAATAAAATTTGAAGTATCTGTCAATCAGGTTTCAAAGAAACAGAAATTGACAGAATACATATAGAATATGTCCTACTTCATATATATCATATATATCATATATCATATATATCATATATATATGATCAACAAACAAGGAAGAGATTTTATTGTGGACAGGAATGGGGAAGCTGCTTATTTCTGAGAGGCTAAAAATATCTCATATTTAAAAACATACATACAAATCCCCTTACAGATTAATTTCTGTACAATCACCTCCTTTGGTAGGTTGTGGTAATACCCAGGGAAAACTCAACAGAGAAGGAAAAAAAGAATCCAACAGGATCCTGTACCCCGTTGTTTTGGGGGAGGGTTTTGCTTTTGTTTGTGTCGCTGTGTTATGTTGTGTTGTGTTCACTTGGAATGACGATATTCTCTAAAACTTGTGTGACGGTGGGGAGGCTATGGGAAATGCCATTTGGGATACAGGTATAAAGATGAATAAGATTGTTTGGGATGTTCTATATGAAATACAAAAAAATCAATAAGTAAAAAAATGAGTTATATTTGAGGAAGAAGCATTAAAAATTTGCCTCATGTTAATTAGTAGATATGAAAGGATCTCAGAAAGTAACTGACTATGACTAGTAATAATCAGATATATGGAGATTAGAGGCAGATGTGCAAACATCTAAGTGTTATTTGCATTAAAAATGTGTTTTTCTGTATGAAACAATATATTTTAAAATGAAATGGAGAACTTTTTTAAAGGTTAAAACCCTCACTCAATTTTATGTCTTATAGGGTTTATATTGAGTACAATAATGTAAAAAGGTATTAATTCAACACTGTGAACCTAAAAATTACAGCCAATTTTGAAAGAGATGCATCTTTGCTCTGGAAACTGTTATTGACTATGTCAATGCTGTTGTAATGAAATGCTTCTACTAATTATGTGGTTATTAAATAATTTTTTTTAAACTAGCATGAGTACATTTTGAAAATGCACAAGATCAGAAACAATGTGAGACCCAGAGTTCAACAGGAAGAAACTCAAGACAAACAGCCCCCAATAGAGAAATAAGAGAAATAGCTACCAAAGGCAGAAATTAGACTAGGTGGGATTTTTCCACAAAGAAGCCAGCTGGATCCCAGCAAGGAAGTTCCCTGAAAGACTTCAAGCACGGGGTGCAGCAAGGGTCATGGAGAGACAATAGACAGTGTTAGAAACCCAAATCACAGGGTGAACTGAGCAGCTGGAGAGGAAATTGGACCACTGAAAACTGTAGCCATATGCTAGAAGGAGGCTACGAGAATCTGAAAGCAAGAGATTTCCAAAAACCTACAATCCCATTCCCATCAGTGACCAGATGAGCTGGCGATCCCTGCAGGGAAGAACTCAGTTGAGGATGAGCTAGCCTACCCAAACTCCCCCAACAGAGGAGAGGGCCCAGCAAACCTAACACCGCTCCAGAGAAGTGGCAAGAAATCCTGCAGTTGAGAAACGTGCAATGCTCATCATCTCCCCAACTCTGCCATCTCCTCATGAAGCAAGGGACCCATTGGGCTGCCTGGAAGAGAACGGCAGAACATGGAATGTGGTACAGAATCCTGATCACAAACAGCCCAGACTGTGGACAAGCAGCAGAAGTGTAGTAAGATTCTCAAGCTGAGAGACTCCCAAACCTTGGGGTTTCTAAAGAAAGCTCATTAAAACTCAGAATGGGGTGGGATTGAGCTTCTACAGAAAGCCCTGTTCAGGGGACAAACAACTCAGAAATTTCAGGAAGTCCCTGAAACTTCCCAGGTGCACAACCCCCCTCCCCCCAGGTTATGTAAGTAGTAAGGACTGTGAGGAGAAGGAAACCATTGGAGTGGCCTGAAGAGCATGCCACCTGTTGAGCCACTTGAAAGTCACACAGTGAGCTCCAGGTTTCCAGCTTTTGAACCATCACCCATGCTGGAGTGGGCTTTGGTGATGCAGCTACCTTTGAGTCTTTTCCACTCTTGTAAATAACCCCTCGCCTATAGTAACTCCAACAAACTTCACCAAGGTGGACTTTGGTGGTATCCTTACTTTGGTTTATCATCAATTCCCTATCAGGGGTGATTAGATGTTTGTTCATGTCTCCCCAGAAACCGTGTCACACAACACCCTCACCCCAGTCATAGCAGGAAGAAGCTATACAGACCACAGGAAGTTTGTGATGGAACTTAGTGCAGCATCCTGACTAGCAGAACTAAAGGTGAATGCAGGGATGGTCCCTCCCCAAACCAGGAAGAAGCACTGACTGAATATGTTGTACCTTCTATTTCATTTTATTGTTCAATTATGCTTATATTTTTAAATCTTGTTTTGTTTTATTTCCTACTTTCCTGGTATTTTGTTTATTTTTAATTTTTGTATGTATGTTACCTGCATGTATGTAAGTGCATCCATGTTGTGCAATGCCCACAGATGTCAGAAGAGGGCATCAGAGCCCCTGGACCTGGAATTAGGGTTAGTTAAGAGCCCCCATGTGGGTGCTTGTCATCAAATCCAGGTCCTCTGCAAGAGCAGTCAGTTCTCTTAACAGCTGAGGCATCTCTCCAGCCCTTATTTTCTATTTTTAACATATATATGTATATGTGCATATATATATATGAAAAAATTAGAATGTGCACTTTTGTAATTTAAGTGTTCAGTTAATGCTGTAACTTGCATCCCATTGGAAAGAGCTCTTATGTCTACTTTTTCTCCAAACCTATAATACAACATTTTCTCTCCTTTTTAAAATACCTCTAACCTGTATACCTTCCTTGTCATTTTTATTCTGCCCCTTGGTACCCCATTCCCCATCTTCCCTTCACTTTACTACCTAAACGTTCTTCCCCTTAGTACCCCTTCTAAAACTACAAACTAGATTCTTCCTAATCAGTACCCCAGTTTGCCTGTCTTTAAACTTTACAAGAGATATGGTAAAGAGCCCAGTAGAGGCAGGTGGATCTCTGTGAGTTCAAGGCCAGCCTGGTCTTCATAGAGAGTTCTAGGCCAACTGGGTCTACAGGGAGACCCTGTCTCAAAAAAACCAAAAAAAAAAAAAAAATGAGCCCAGTATCTTCTTCTGCAGCTAACACTGAGACTGCTGTTATTGCAGTCAGCTTCCCTGGGATATAGATCCAAGTAAAGGCAGCCCACCAAGAGGATGCACACAAAACAAAACACAGACACAGCAGGGGAAAAGAGGGAGGAGGGAGTTACAAACCAGAGGACACACACATTCCAACAGATGCTTAAAGAGCAACAAAGAAACACACAAAATATGAGATAGCGTTCCACTATGACACCCCCAGCTCTTCAATACTAGGAAACAAAAATTAGATAGTCCAAATGCCATAAACAGATTTCAGAGCCCTGCTCTTTAAACAAAGCAATGACTAAATAAACAGATGAGGACTGAAATAAACAGATAAGGAATTTGATTCAAAACATAGACAAGAAAGTTATGAAATTGATTCAAGACTTAGACAACAAAGTTGTCAAAGTGGTTGAAAGAATCAATAACTTGGAAGAAAGGATTTAGAACACGGAGGAAAAATTGAGATTCTGAAAAAGAACCAAACAAAATTTCTGGAAGTGAAGGAGTCAGTCAAGTAAAAATCTCGGCAGAAAGCATCATCAACAGACAAGAGCAAACGGAAGCATGAATTTCAGGGATGGAGCACAAAATTGAGACAATGATACACACAAACATAAGAAAAAATTAATGAAGATGATCAAAACTTCCAGGAACTCTGGGATACAGTCAAGAGACAAAACCTAAGAATCCATGACTAGACAAAAGAGTTAAGCTAAAGTCATATGACTTAATGAAATTATAGCCAAGGATCTCCCAAAACTAGAGGAAAAAAGAGTCAAACACAGAAAGCATTTAGAACCCCATACAGACAAGACCAGAGCAGAACCTCTTCACTGCATGTATAGGTGTTCCGTTTAGGACTGAGCACCCCACAGGCTCTTATTCACTGCATGATGAACATTGGTGGATCAATGTGTTAATCACCACCTGCTGTAAGAAAATGCTTCTCTGGTGAGAGATGAGAGATGCATTAATCTATGGGTATAACAATGTCATTGGGAGTTGTTTTAATTCTGTGTCCATTATCAGAATACAGTAGTAGGTTCTATGCTACAGCTTGTGGCCTGTCTAGTCACAGGTTCTTACTCCTAATAACAGTGCCAGGCAGGGGCTTCTGCTTGTAAAGCAGACCTTAAATCCAATTAGAAGGTAGGTGGTTACTCCTATAATATTTGTGCCACTATTGCACCAGTGGCCATATCTTACCAGGTAGGTCATTCTTGTAGTTCACCAGGTTCACAGATGGGTAAGGTTGATTACTTTACTTCTGAAGTAGCATGCATAGTTACTTCTAGCACTGTGAAAGCTAACCAGTAGAGATGAAACTTCAAGGTCAATATCAGCTTGATTTCTCCTTATTTGTTTTACTCATGTATGTAGTGTCTTGAGCAATAGGATTTTACCATCAAGTTCTGGTGGGTAACCAAGAGCAATGGCAAGAACCAGTACTCTTTGAGGGCCTATGGGACTCTATCCCTGAGCAACAACTCCAAAAGAGGGAGTTCATTCCTTTTAAGCTTTTTATTTGCTAGCCTATAGTGCCTGGTGGGAGCATGGTCACCCCACTATAGAGTAACTCCATTTAAACATTTTTTTAGATTGTGTATGAATATATTTTAAGAAACTTCTATAGTAGTATTTTTCCATATGAATTTTTCAAAAGGCCTTTAGTGTTAGTTATCCCTCTCCATAGTCCCTCCTTTACCCTCTCATCTCCTGACCCATTTAAACCTTCCTATTCCACTAATTCCCTTTGCTCATTTATATCACTATATTCTATCTCCCTTTCTATGCCCCCATAAGCCCTTACTAGTTTCAAGACATTTATAGATCTTCAAATTGAAGCACACATAATCTAAAGATTTCTAGCATCCACTTATGAGAGAACATGTGGCATTTGGCTTTCTAGGCCTGGGTTACCTATAGGACTCAGGATGATTGTTTCCATTTCTATCCATTTACCTGCAAATTTCATGAATTTGTTTTTCTTACCAGTTGAATAAGTTCCCATTATGTAAGTCTATCATACTTTCATTATCCATTCCTCAGTTGATGGAAAGCAAGGTTTTGTTTTGTTTTTTTTCCATTTCCTGGCTATTATGAATAGAGCAGCAATGAAAATGAACAAGTATCTTTGTAGTGGCATATAAAGTCCTTTGGGTATATGCCCAAGAATAGTATGGTTGGATCATGTGGTAGATCACAGCTTTTGGAGGAACCTTCACACCGATTTCCATAGTAGCTGTACCAGTTTGCACTCCCAGCAGCAGCGAATAAGTGTTCCCTTTTCCCTGCATCCTTGTCTGCATTTGTCATTGTTCGTGTTGTGGATCTCAGGCATCCTGACTGGGATAAGATGAAACCCCAAAGTATTTTTTATTTGAATTTCCTTGATGGCTAAGACATTGAACATTTTAAAAAATATTTCTCAGGCATTTATGTTTCATCTTTGGAGAATGCTTGGTTTAGTTCCTTGCCCCAGCTTTTAATTATGTTTTTTGGTTTTGGGTTTGGTTTGGTTTTGGTTTCTTTGGATATTTTAGATACTAACCCTCTGTCAGGTGTATAGCTGGTAAAGATTTTTCCCATTCTATAGGTTTCCTCTTCACTCAAATTATGGAGTCTTTTGCTGTAAAGAAGCTTTTTAGTTTGATGAGGTTCCATTTGTCAACTGTTTGTCTTAATGCCTGTGTTATCAGGGTCCTGTTCAGAAAGTCTTTTTCTGTGCCTATAAGTTCCAATATATTCCCTACTTTCTCCTCTATTAGATTCAGGGTATCAGGTCTTATGCTGAGGTCCTTGATCCATTTGGAGTTGAGTTTTGTGCAGGGTAAGTGATAGGGATCTACTTTCATTCTTCTACATGCAGTTCTCCAGTTTGACCAGCACCATTTGTTGAAGATGCTGTCTTTTCTCCCATGTGTATTTTTGGTCCCTTTGTCAAAACTCAGGTGGCTGTGTATGGACTTAAATTTGCATACTCAATTCTACTCCATTTATCAATGTTTCTGTTTTTATGCCAGTATCATGCTGTTTTTATTTCCATAGCTCTGTAGTATAATTTTAAATCCGAGATGGTGATACCTCCAGCTCTCCTCTCTTGTTCATAATTGTTTTGGCTATCCTACATTTTTTCTGTTTCCATATGAAATTTGAGATTATTTTTTAAAACATCACTCAGTAAATTAGCTCAAGGGCAGAAAAATTATTTCATGACATGTCTAATGCAGCCCCTGTGAATGAAATCAAGATCAGTATTATTTAGTGACAACTACCAAGAATAGACCAAAAATCCTGCTTTTCTCAGTCTAGTAAGATTTCATCCCCAAAGCAGCTATGTAGGGATTTTCATCCACAGAATCAAAGTTTTCAAGCAAGTTTAGACAATGTCAACTCATATTTGAATGTTGTATTACTGAATCTTCATTAAGACTACTAGTTAATGATGGCAAATTGAAGTGTCTACTCCAGCTCCAAAAATAAAAAAGAATTAAAATGGGTTTTAGTGGTTATCTCATATTATCGATTGTTTCTCCTGAAAAGGTAAGAAATGGAGGCAGCCCAGGGGTTACCATTACTTAATAAGACTGACAACAACATTCACACCTACTCCTAGTCCTTATGACTTCCAGTAAACATCTGATTTCCCTCAACATTTACAAATCACGGTTTCTCTGGTTTTGAGTGTTTGCATTTCAAAATGACATTAAGAAGAAATAGACATGAGGGTAAGAAAATCCAGGCAAGGTAAAAGAAAACATCTTTTACAGGTCACTCAGATTTCTGAACATTGCCAAGGGAGAAACAAGGCAAGTAAGCCTGCTCAAAAATAACATCCAAACAGCAAAGAGGGCACCTAGGATATGTGCAGATGAAAGATCCTGATTCAGCCTCAAAATTATAATAGATTCTCAAGGAGTGCATGATTCTACATTCTGTCTTATAATAAGCAAAAGATAAAATTAAGTATAGATTAGGGAATATATTTGGAGGTAATAAATGAAAGGGAAAACCCACATCATTTAAGATATTTTTCTTACTGCAGCTGTTGCTAAGGAAACCATTTCCTATTCATGTGCATACTTCCCCTTTTTGTTGTTACAAAGTGTACAATACCCCTATTAAAGCATGAGCATGAGAGCCTGGTAACATATATTGAAGTATGCTCTAATACAACAGGGATGAGATTATGATACATCAGGGACCAAGATGCACTTGCACAGAGAAAATCCACTTTCTATGTTTAGTATTTACTGTCCAGTCCAAACTAAGGAGTAAGCCTCTTTCAAAATTACCCTTGAATATCAAAGGGGGGACTTCTATCTGTCTTTCTCCCTCCATCAGGCAGCATGGCAGAAGTCGTGCATGATAGAATACAGACTGGGAAGGTGCAGAGAACTCAACCAGCCTAAGCTCCCCATTTACTGTGAGGATCGGAAATACTTGCTGAGGTAACATGGACATTACGTAGCCAAACTTTCTGATGCCCATCATGGGAAAGAGAATTCAGAATGCTGGCTGGCAGCTTTAATCCAAAGACTCAGTATCTTGGAGTGAGTCAAGTCCTTGAGGTCTTTCAGGTTTAACTTGCCCTATGTTGTAGCTATCTCCAGAAAGCTCCATAGACTTGAGCAATCTTGCCTACTTGTTTAAGCCACCAGTAATATTTGTGCAGTACTCACTGTCTGAGGGGATGGTTGGGCCCAAGAATAGTTCAGCTCTCAAGATACTATAGAGCTAATAGAGCCATGCTCTCAAGCCTTTTCTTAAGGTGACCCTTCTCTTTGTTTCCTTCTTTTGGTTCTTCTGTTTGGTGCATTGTTATTCAAAAGATATCCCCAAGGGAAAGACAAAATAAGGTAAAAAGGTGACAACAACCAAGAGATAGCCAAGAAATGAATGTGGACTTTGATGTTATAACATGATTTATGACATGATTATGGAAAAGAAGAATTTCATGTCAGTTTGGATTTCTGTTGTTGAAAATCAAACTTACAGTTAGCCATGCTAGCTTACACCTGTAACCCTAGCATAGAGACACGGGCAGGAGGATTTCTGTGGGCTCCAGGTCAGCCTGAGCTTATAGAATAAAATCCTGTCTTTAAAAAGGAGATAGGAATCAAAATTATTTTAAACAACGATGCCAGATTGTCATGACCTAATTCTTTCCCCACCCCAACAAGAAATTGCTGACTTTCCTCCACTCTTTGGAAAGATGACATTTTCCTTTTTGCCGATCTTTTGATCAGAAGCATTTCAACTTACTCACTGGTTTGTCAAATGTCCATCGCTCTAGTTTGTTGGTGTGTTGTCTACAATCCATGAGTCATATCACTCTCCACACCTCAGTCACCATCCATTACACCCTACATACCTTCTGCCTCAACCTTCTGGAATTTTTCCCCCTAAATCCAAGAATTGTGTTCTGTAAGTGGGGGGAAAAAACCTCATGCATTTGAAATAAATATAGAGATTTCTCTAGAGTGGATTTTTCCCCTTTGTTTTCCTAAGCCAATGGGCCAATGAAATGAATTCCCTTTCAAATGTAGGAAGACATGCTGGGGATAGAACAAAATATGAACCAGGGGGGCTTCCAGCTCTTTCCTTTTTCCACACCTATGTTTTTCAAATGTCAGTATACACAATCATAATATCATCAATTGTTCGTTTCAAATATATCTTTTTTTAATTTTTTTATTTATTTTTATTTTATGTGTATGAGTATTTTGCCTGTATGTATATAAGTGCACCTGTATCAAGCAATGCCTGTGGAGGCCAGAAGAGGGCATTGGGTTCTCTAGGACTGGAGTTACAGACAGTTGTTAACTGCCATGTGGGTGCTGTGAACCGAACTCAGGTCCTCAGCAAGAGCAGCCAGTTCCTCAAATATATTTCTTTTTTTTTTATTTTTATTTTATGTGTATGAGTGTATTGCCTACATGTAAGTGAGTGCACCCGTGTCATGCAATGCCACAGAGGTCAGAAGAGGGCTTCAGATTTCCTTGGAACTGGAGTTAAGGACGGTTTGTAACCACCATGGGGATGCTGGGAATCGAACCTGGGTCCTCTGCAAGAGCAGTCGGTGCTCTTAACTGCTGAGTCATCTTTCCAGCCCTTAAAATATATTTCTTATTCAATTTCTAGTCATATGTTCAAAAGCTTGATGTTGATCTTTAGAAAATACCTGAGAAACAAGCTATACCTTCTTCAAGTCACCAGAATGAATAGTTTCACCCTATAAAATTATTCAAGTATGTATCATAAAAACTATAAAAAGTACAAAACAATTATTCAAAAGCAATTGTTCACAGAAAAGTGTCTTATTTTAAAATTTATGTAATGGGGCTGGAGAGATGGCTCAGCAGTTAAGAACACTGGCTGTTCTTGCAGAAGAGCTGGGTTTGAATCCCAGCACCCACATGGCAGCTAACAACTGTCGGTAACTCCAGTTCCAGGGGATCCAACAGCCTCTTCTGACCTCCGCAGGCACTGCATGACACAGGTGCGCTTACCTACATGCAGGCAACACACACATACACATAAAATAAAAATAATAAATAAAATATTTTTAAATATATGTAATGACGTGATTTGTAACCCCCCAAAGTTCACAGTCTGAAAACTTAACCCCCAATTCAATAGTGCTGGGAGGTGGCTAGAGCCTGCTAAAAGACATCTGGGTCTCCAGGGTTCAGGCTTCACAAATGGATTGATTTTAATTATAGAAAGACTTGAGGGGGCAGGGAGATGGCTTAGTTGGCAGAGAGTTTGCTGCACAAGCTTGAGGACCTGAGTTCAGATCCCTAGCACCTATATAAAAATTCAGGCATGGCATGCAATCCCAAAAGTTGGACACAGGAGCAGATGGAACTCTGGAGCTCATTGGCCAGTTGCCATAGCTGAATCCATAAGTTATGTGTTCAGTGAGAGACCCTGTCTCAGAAAATAAAGTAGAGAGAAATGAGGAAGTCAGCAGTGTTGACCTCTAGCCTCCATATGTACACACACACACACACACACACACACACACACACACACATACACACACACACCAAATAGGACTTGAAGCACATACACTCTCATTTTTCCTCTGCCTTCTGCCACTTTATAATGTAACGAGACAGCCTTCACCAGAGCCTACCCCTCCATCTTGAACTTTCAGTCTTCAGAATTGGGAGAAATAAACCTCCATTCTTTGTAAATTACCCAATCCTAGGAGTTGTAGCAGCACAAAATGGACCAACACATACAGACATCTGTGTGTTTAAACATATATCTAGTAGGGAAACCATTTGGGAAGAGAAAAGGGATCAGCAAGAATAAGAGGGGGACAAGAGACAGTGCTGTGGGTATGATCAAGTACATTAAATACACATATGAAAATGTCATAATGAAACCCATTATTAGGTCTAACAAATGTTTGCTAATAAAAATCATATAAAAAGAAAACACTTTATCGCAATAGTAATAATAATTAGCATTTATTGAATATTTGTTATCTTTCAGACATACTAGTACATTTGATCATTTTGTCCACATTTTAAGAAGAAAAAACAGGGACTGGTTGGAGAGATGGCTCAGTGGTTAAGAGTACATACTGCGGGGGTTGGAAAGATGGCTCAGCAGTTAAGAGCACTGGCTATTCTTGCAGAGAACCTGGGTTTGGTTGCCAGCACAACATGTCAGCTAACTACCAACGTCACTCCAGTTACAGGGAAGTCCAACACTGTCTTCTGATCTCTGAGGGCCTTCACAACATGGGTACACTTACATGTAAGAAATACAGTCATACACATAAAATTAAAGTAATAAATAAAATATTTTAAAATTCATAAAAGAGCACATACTGCTCTTGCAGAGGGCCCAGCTTCACTTCCCAGCACTCATGTTGGGCTGTTCACAATAGTCTGTAACTCCAGCTGCAAAGGATTTATGACACCCTCTTCTGGTCTCCATGGGCAACTGCAGTCATATGCATATGCATACAGACACATATGCATACACATCATTAAAAATTAATTTTTTGAAAGAGAAAACAAAGACATCACCTATGTAAACTTTAATTTCCTTGTTTCAAGTAAAAAATTAGCTCATTTGCCTCTTTTTCTTTTCTTTAAAATATTTTATTTATTATTTGTATTTTATGTGTATGAGTGTATTGCTTGCATGCATGTAAGTGCACTCATGTTGTGCTCATGTTTTGCAAAGCCTGCAGAAGTCATAAGAGGGCATCAGATCCCCTGGAACTGGAGTTATGGACAGTTGTTAGCTGCCATGTCATACTGGGCTCTAAACCTAGGTCCTCTACAAGAGCAGCCAGTGCTCTTAACCACTGAGCCAACTCTCCAATCCCCTCACTTGACTTTTCACTAATTTATAAGAAAAGATTAGACTTGGACCTGGGAGATGGATCAGTGAGTTAAAACACTGTGCAGAGCTGTGACCTGAGTTCTATCCTTGGAAGCCACATAAAAAAAACTAGATGCCATGGCATGTGTCTACTATAATCCCAGAATTCCTATAGCAAGAGGGGAGGCAGAGACAGGCGAACAGGTGAGTTGCATCCATACATAGATCAAGAGCAGAAACAAAAGAGACCCTGACTTAAAACAAGGTCAAGGAGAAAACTAACTCCTGAAAAGTTGTTCGCTGACCTCTACACGTGTGCTATGGCACACACATGTAACATACACAGAAACACACACACTAAATAAATCTTTTTATAGTTAAGAAAGAGAAAGGAAAGGAAAGGATTATAACCACAGCTTCTGGGTCAGTGAGAAGACTCAGACCTGAGTCAGATCCCTGGGATTCACATAGTGAAAGGAGAAAAACAACTCCCAAAAGTTGTACTCTGACTTCTGCTTGCATGCTTTAGCATGTGAATATCCACACATAGGCACAAAAATATATAAATAAAAATGTAATAATTTTTTTAAAAATTAAAGCTTCTGGCATCTTGGTATCGTACTTCATGTGGTAGTAAAGAAACCAAACACTAGTTTCCTTTTCCTCAGTGATGTCATTATCTATTCAGCTTACTTATTTCAGTATAAAATATACAAGAATAAAACAGTTGTGACATATAACGAATAAGTGTTAATATCTGTACTAGAAAAGAATAACTTAGGGCCGGGCGTATAGCCCAGTGGTACAGCACTTGCCTAATATGCACGAGGCTCTAGGTTCAATACTCAGTACTGAAAGAAAAAGAAAAGAAAGAATAAAAGGAAGAGAAAAGAAAAATAAACTGGAGAGATGGCTCAGTGGTTAAGAGCACTTGCTGCTCTTGCTGAGGATGTAAGTTTGGTTCCCAGGTTGGGAACCAAATACTGATTACAACCACCTGTTACTCCAGCTGCAGGGAATTCAACACCCCTGGCCTCTGGGGGGCACTGCATTCACATAACTCACACACACACACACACACACACACACACACACACACACACACCACAAATAAAAATAAATCTTTTTTGAAAAGGAAAAGGAAAAAATGAAAAGATAGTAAATAACTTGCAGGTTTCACTTATGTTTGTTACTCTTGTTTGAGTTTAGGGAATTGCTACTATAAATAAAACTTTTGCCTTGACTGAAACACAAGAAGGATTTGTATAAAGTATATCCTAAGCAAACTACAGAAACTTGGAGATATTTTAACTATAAGCAAAGTAGTGGCCTTCTCTTGAAGAACTGCCTTCAAAGTGGTAAATTAAAAATCAAAGTCACATATTATATCTCTTTTTCCATTTTCACTATTAAACCCTTTCTATGTGACCTTTAGCAGTGACTCAAGTGCATCTGTGTTTATATCTGTGTATGCAAAGGAAGAGAAAGAAACAGATTAACAGTAAGAATAGCAAGCTCTGGGAGAGATATTTGCTCATTGTCACTGGAAGTACAGTTTATCATAATCATAGTAAATTATAATTACTTTAAGATGTATATATTTTTATTTTTAACTTCAAGTAAAAGCTTAGGATAATTCTAAATTCATATTATTATTAGTTTTAACTTGAGATATTAAAAAGATATATTCTCCCTACTGCTAGAAAGGTTGGTTTTGCTGACTTGATTCATCCAGCTTAAATATCCTCATTTAGTTAGTTCCTCAAGTTATAAAGTATAAGAGTGTGTTATTTATCTTTGTATCTCCTATAACAAATAGCATCACACCACGATTTAGGAAAACATGTAAGAAATATAACTTCCAACCAGAAAATTCCTGAGTTTTAGGTCTTCATTGTCCCAGGCCACTGTAGCCTCTCACTCTAACATCTTATCCCAGAGTCTGTGAAACTAACACATCCTCAAAGCTAAGGACTTTGTTGTTACACATAGTAAGCAATAATTGTCCACAAGTGAACAAAGAGAATAATTATGACACTGATTACTAGCTACACATATTTCTCTGAATTACATTCTAATAGAGTCAATATGAAAATTGTAATAAGCCTTCAGAGGTTGGCCACTTACAGATAAATGTCCCTATTCAATAAATAAGGATAAAAACTACCATCTTCTCATTGATTTCCTCTCCCCTATGTGCAAGGTTCAGGAAGATTTATGACCTCCATTTTACTAAGTAAGAAACTAAAATCAGGGAAGTCAGTAATTTGCTCAAATTCACATTAGTTAGCAAATGAATATAGCATAACCAAAGGCTAACACATTTCACGGAGGTCAAATTTCTTCTACTATGTCAACATTTCTAAGTTATCACAGCTCTTCAGAGGCAGACAAGGAGTTCTGCTCATCACAACACTAATGGTAGCACAGTGGTAAATAAAATCTGCTATATGAAATAGCATCCATGTTTAATAGCACGTAACCTCTCAGGCCATATTAGAAATGTGCACTGGAAATGCCTAGAACTGGGATCACAAAACTAAGCAAAATAAGTAATACTCAAGAGGAAGAATGTGCGTGTTTTCTGTTAGTAGTAGAATCTAGAATAGGAAAATTTTTAAAAAGAAGGGGGAGGATCTCAGCAGACCGCCAGAGAGTGCTGAGTTCTGGCCTCCCTCTGGGAGAGGGCCTGAGAACACAGGGGACTGCCTGAGAGCCCCTGGATCCTGCCTCCACGTGGTGAAGCCTTTGAGAGGGAACAGACACTGGTTCTAACCACTCCAACAGCTAGCAAAATACCTGAAAGCAAATCCTGAATCCATCACTCCAGCCTTGGAAGATGAAAGAAAAATGAGGAGGAACCCAATAGAGGGATGCTTTTGGAAACCTTTGTCAAGAAATTCCAGTGGACTCTCATATGAACATTTGAAAATTGCCCTATTCTGGCTTTTTTTCTAATTCCCTGTTTAGAACTTGTATTGCTAATCACTCTTGCCTTTACTTCTCCCTCACATCTCCTATTCACAATTCAAGGACTTTCTTTTCCCCCTAGAGATAAGAGTTATGCAATTTGGGAGTCTTTTAGAGAGACCCACTGAAGGGGTACTCCATTTCCTCACCCTGCATCCTTGTTCAGCATGGAAGAAATCAGAGCAGTCTGCTTTCTGCTTCTCTATCTGCAATTTCGGTAACCTCTTCAGAGGAGGGTGTGATAAGAATAGGAGGTAGGAATTGGCTAGACAGTTAAGGTAAAAAGACCTCAAAGAAAAGTAGCCAGTTTCTTGGCTAAAACTCACAATGTCCTTGGGCCTCATAGCAATATACTCTCTTCCAAAGGCCAAAGATGTCGAACATTTTGGGAGCTTGTATCTAATCCTTAAAAGATTTTAGGGTTACCTCTTCAGAGAGGGGAATGTTAGAGTCGCCAAAAGCCCCATTAGAAAAAAATAAAGAAAGAAGAAGAAAGAGTACATGAAGTTATCAGAAAAAAAGTTAGAGGGGAGGGAATGGGCCTGGATTTGATCAAAATACCTTATATGCATGTATGAAATTCTCAATAAATTATTTATTTAAAAAAGAAGAAGGAAATCAGGATGGAAAGAAGAGACTAAGAGGGTAAGGGGGTGAAATTTTGATTTAAGTGTTCTATATGCAGTATGAAATTGTCATAATAAAAACCATAATTTTGTACAATTAATATATGCCAATATAGTTTTCTAAATGAAATGGAGGAATGAAAAAGGAAGGGAGGAACAGAAGAGCCTTAGACAATGGCTCACGTTCAGAGCAGCTAGACTGGGCTCATCAATGAGCAGGCTCACCTGTTAACCCAGTGTGTCTGCAAACATTGTCATTCTCTCTCGGCTATGGCAAAGACTGAAAATCACTGCTTAACTTGGCAGTGTAAGTAAGGGCAAACTGGGTACAGAAAGCCCAGTAAATGATCTCTAGGAAGAAAAGTTTTCTTTCCTGTTTGAGTTCTGAAAGTCTCAAGCTTCACCATAAAGTGGAACCCAAGAGAATCGATCAGTACCATGACTAGATGTTACCTGAATCAAAGAGGAAGGGAGAGCTCCTTGGCATGAGAGGGAAAAAGCAGAGAAGGGAGAAACAGTTGGTTCATCAGAGCTGTGGATGGCAAGAAACAAAGGGGGCATCCCGGGAGCTCCTTAGGAATAGAACTTGAACTGCTTTTGCACAAGCAGTATAGGAAATACATTAACTCTTAACAGAAGATCCAAGTTCCATACATCACTCCTCATCATGACAGCAGTCATCATTATTGCACATAGTAGATTCCATAAATTTTTGCACATAAATACTATCTCATTTTTAAAACTCTCACACAGCTGTCTAAAGTGCATATTACTGTCCGCACTTTTGCATCAAGAATATGAATTTTGAAAAAGCTAAATAATTTTCCCATTGTTGAGTACCTGGAGAGGAGTGGCCAGGCTTGACCCAAGCCTGCCAAGGCTCTGCAGGTCCACTCCATCATGTCTTGCTGCTCTAGCCCACTTTAACTTTGTGAGATGCAGATGATTCTCTTCATCCTTCTTAACAAGCATCTTCAAATGAACAGAGAAGTGCGGCAAAGACTTCCCAAACTCCCAAAGCCCCGGTAGAGCTTAACCAGTTAACCGTGGCAGAGTGCTTTGAAAATACCAGTGCAGCAACTTGAACGGCAGGAGCTTTGCTAGGACTTCGAGGTCCTGGAATGAAAGATCTGCTGCCACTTCCTAAGCAGCCACCACTCAAGATTTCAGCAGTGCAGGGAGCTGGGTTAAAAACCAGGCTGATGGGGTGGAAGAAGAGCACAAGAGAGCAGTCCTCCTATAAACATCCCAAAAAGAAAGGGACCATGAGCTTCCAGAAGCCTCTCAGTGGTTTTTTTATTAATAAAACCAAATAAACAGAAAAATGAGAAAGGCTTTTTATTTGCCTCATGATTTGAAGACCATAAATTGAGACTCTAATAGGAAACTGAAAATAGGAA
Source organism: Nannospalax galili (assembly GCF_000622305.1). Lineage (NCBI taxonomy): Eukaryota > Metazoa > Chordata > Mammalia > Rodentia > Spalacidae > Nannospalax > Nannospalax galili. Next base: position 2,199,613 of record NW_008337054.1, read on the forward strand.
AGCTAATTTTCTCTAAATAAATATTGATGAATAAACATAAATACCTATCACTACCTACCCCAGAGTCACCTTTGACAGAATTATGATTTGACAGCAACCTCAGAAATCCATCCAAAGGAAAAAAAAAAAAAACTGCTTAAGAGCAGCTTTTTTTCTTTTGTTCTTGGTACTGTGAGACAAAGCCAACCAGGAACCCGCCTGAAGAGTCAGACTGACTGACCACCCAGCTCAAGTGTGTTGAAACAGGCAGAGACTGATACTGCCAATGGCAGGATGAAGACACGCAGAGCTGCACAGCTGTGGGAACAGCTCGTGGTTCTCTTCCCAACTCTAATCTCACTTCCGTGTTTACAGCAGAGCACAATTCATTATAACATACTTCCTCCACCTACATCTTTCCTCTTCCCCTACTGCATCACTTTCCCAAGGTCAAAAGTGTGTATTAGTTATCTTTTATAGTGTAACTGAGACAGGCAGGCGTAGGACTTAGCCTGGAACCCTATTTGCTTTTGGTTATGCACACTCTCTCTTCTTGTAGTGATGCACCTGACACCTAGCTCCTCACCAGCCTGTACTATGTACACATACCCCTTTCCAAACAACGCACTGGCAACCTCAGAATCCCCCTGGGCCCTTACCTGCATTGGACGACATGTATGTTCATCTCTAAACAGTGAGATAAGTTTCTCTGCCCCTAACAACAATCAAATTTAGATAGTTTCAATTAAAATATATTTCCAATGTATCCAGTACAAAGAATAGAAAGGCCCATCTGGCCTGAACTGGTTTGGAGTGTACGCACAGTAAGACAAAAACTTTGTCCTCAAACTTTTAGGGTTGTTTTAATTTCATTTCTATTACTGTAATAAAATATCCTGACATAAAACAAATTAAAGGAGAAAGGGCTCATTTGGCTTAAAGTCCATTGCTGAGGGGAGTCAAGGCAAGAACTTGAAGCAGTTAGTCACAACCACAGTCAAGAGCAAAGATAAAATAAACTCATGCATGCTTACTACTCCACTAGCATTCTTATACAATTCAGGACCAGATCAGTGCATGGAGGGAGCTGCTGTTGGAGCTGCTGGAGTCAGGGTTTGAGAGCAAAGCTTCAGAGTCTAACTGCAAACTGGTCTGAAGCAGGAAATGACAGGTTCAGGTCTAGGTCCAGATAGGCAAACAGGTAGACTGGCAGGCAGTTGAGAAGATCACATCCACAGCAGAAGACTTGAGTCAAGCCGAAGCTCCAGGAACAGTCAGGGAGGCCTCTGCTTGCTGGCACTTTATGCATACAGCAGGCATCAGGTGACAGGTTGTGTGGGGCCATGCCGTCGCAATGTTAGGAGTTCAGCACTTTATGTGGTCCAGGTGAGGGAGCTGATAGGTTCTCAGTCTGATTTCCTGATATGATTTTAATACACTCATGTGCCCCCAAACTTTTAATTCACCCAGAAAATTTAGAGTGGTTTTCTTTCTACTTCTAGGAATAGGTCATTTATCAGACTGTGCTGGATGAGCGGTACCTGAAAGATGGTACAGTTGATGGGTCTACCCAGGGGCTGCATCCTTCTCCCTCAAATTGGAGTTGAAAAGTGCTTGTAAAATGGAGTTTCCTAGAGCAAGGCACACCTGAAAAACCACTGATTATACAACATAGAGTACTTTAGAGTAAGGCATAGCCCAATCTCACCAGCTAGGATACTGGCCCATCATCAAGCAGGCCAGTGGAGACTTGTCCTTTGGTGGCTCCACAGGACTCCAAGAGCAAAAGCAGAAGTGAGCAAAGACCCTTGAGGCCTGAGTCAATCCTCTTCTTACTCTTACTTTCTGTTGGCCAAAACAAATCATAAGTTCTAGCAAATTCAAGGATTAGAGACTCAGACGCCATCTCTTTGTGGAAGGAGCTGCAACATTACATTGTAAAGGGTCATGGATCTAGGGATCCTTTTATTTAAAAAAGAAAAAGTTTACTTCCTAGCATTTGTGAAAAGAGCCACCATCCTGATCCTTTTCTCACATCTACTCTGCCCCCACCTCCCATCTACTCACTACTCACTCAAATCTACAGATTTTCTTCCTGATTCCATCCAAGTCTGCTGGGATGATCTGATCAACAGAATTTTGGACAGCATCCTCTCTGCTTAGCATTTTTTGACTGTCAAATATCTTGCAAGGCAAGACAAATAACATTGGGAAAACAACAGACTTCCAGAGCCTTAGGAATCTAGTTTGTATTTTGTATTATATAAAAACAATGCAATTTTCATAGAGTTCTAAACCTAGCCACGTTGACAATCTTGGCACACTATTTGTTCTCAGTAGCTTCAAGCTTATTCTTAAAGCCTTTGTAATCCTGCTGGAAATCATTAAGCAGTGAGTCACTGCTGCTCTCCAATGGCCTCCAATAATGATTTTACCATCCATAACAGAACATTTTTAAAGTTCTATTTAACAACTTTCTCCACAGCTGAGATTACTTCTTGGGAGGACACCAAGTCTTTCCTTACTGTCTCTGCTTGAGGAGACTCAAGGTCAGTGAGTTCCTGGCACTCAAAGTCCTCCAGGGGCCAGCTGCTATACTCTGATAATCAAAGTGCCTCCTGAAGGGAAAAAAAGAACTCATTGCTTCTGCCCCAGCTTGCATCCTGGGATTTGTTCTGGGATGTCCCTGGACTCTCCTTTTGTGAATCTCCTGCTTGCTTATAGAGCTTCAAAAAAAGACCATCCTCAATTCAAACCGTAGTTCGTGTAAGGGAATCGAGTTGCTTAAAGCTAGGTCCACATGTGTCTCCGAAGCAATAAACACTGAAAGTACACAGCCCTAAACTCCACAATTCAAATAAACATTATCTCTTGAAAAGACTTGTCATACTTCTCACAAGTTCTCAGTATATCTTTTTCTCCTTTACAACTGCCATCATCTTCTTCTGATTCCAGAGACCCACGCCACAGCATCTCCATTACCCTTCTGCCCCACCAACATCACAATCCTTTGGCATCTAGGCATGGTCAGGAGTTCTAGCTCTAAAAGAAACTTTCATCTTATCTCCTGCCCCCATCAGCTTCTGAACCCACTAGAATGTGTCTTCGGTCCTCCCATTGGTAAGTAACTAAGGACAAATCAAATTACCTTTCTCAGTCCCTTTTCTTCTTGCCCTGTTAGCATTTGAAGTGTCCTGCACTAAATCCCTGACTTCTAAGACAGTAATTTTTCCTACATCTTTGCTGTTCAGTCTGAGTTTCTTTCACTCTTCTACTTCACACTTAAACACTGGCCATTTTCTTATTCTAAACATTCCTTGGGCAAGATTTTCTTTTCCTCTTTGCTTTATTTTCTACGTTGTGTTTTTCTATTTGTTTTGGTTTGGGTTTTGTTGTGTTTATTTGTTTCTTTGTTTGTTTTTGAGACAGGCCCTGGGTACGTAACCCAAACCAGTCTCAAATTCACTATCCCCCTGCCTCGGTGTCCTGAATGCTGGGATTATAAGCAGGTGCCACCATGGCCTCCTTGTTTGTATTCTTCATGTTAGTTAACAGAAACATCACTGATTGTCTCCCTAGTATTTTTTCTCTCCCATTATAGTAATAGAAGTCTTGTATGAGCAGACAGCTATCCAGTTTACTACATTTCCCAGCCTCCCTTGCAGCATGATCACATAGCAAACATAAGTAATTCAACATCCAAACCAAGCCAGTGTGGATTCCGTTATGTACAAATAAGAATTTCAAATTATATACTAACTGAAACCGAAAGTAAGACTTATCCCAAATGTCCTTATCCCAGATATCCTGATGCTAATGCAAGTGTTCTCAGTCTTCCTTCTAACAGCCTAACTTTACTTGAGATGGCTGGAAAGGCTGAATTCAATCTATATTGTAATTCAGCAACTCACAGGATGAGACCCTGGGTATGATTTTAATGTCATAAATCCCTTGCTAAAAAGGTTTGAAATCTTCTAGATAGGATGGTAACACACACCTGTTGAGGCAAGAAAATTTTGAATTCAAGATCAACATGAGACACATACAAAGACCCTACCTTAAATATATATATATATATATATATATATATATATATATATATATCAGGAAAATAGAAGGTACCATGTGGGTAAAGAGGAAGAAGGTGCTCTTGGGGAGGTGAAGATAGTAGAAAACAGGTATACATATATATATATTTCTAAGACGATCTTAGAAATTTCTGGTCATCCATTGAGCTGACAATATGACACTTGATCCCTTTCTTTCTTTGTGTTCTCTCAGGCACTTTGAAGCAACAAGCCAAACCCAAAGGTTTTACATTCTTCATATGCCTTCCTTAATGAGTTTTGTAATAGCACTCACAGTTAATAAGAAATATCAATATCTCATCTTTAATAATAAATGCTTTCAAAAACTAACATAGTCATATGAATCTAGGACTAGATTCACATACACTAACACACATAAAATAAAAATTAGAAATAAAATATTTTTTTAAAGAAAAAGAGCACTATCTCGGCAGGATTGATCCTGCTCTGTTTTCTCTTGGTTCCAGTATGTATCACACATATGACACCTGGTCCCCCACCACCTTGGATCATGAGGTGACTTTGAGACTGAAAATTATAAGCTAAAAGAGGAGAATACAAAGATGTGTTGAAACCTTAGCTGTATGAGAGAGAAATAAAATCTAATCTTATGTGATCTTTGATGATTTTGTTCTGGTTCGCTTTTGGTTTGAGTTGTGTTGTTGCTGCTGCTTGTTTTTGGGATAGGGTTTCTCCATGTAGCCCACACTGCTCACAATCCTCCTGCTACAGTCTCCAGACAGCTGATTGTAGACTACGTCACTATGTCTAGCTTACTCAGGGATTTATTGTCATGCAAAGACTGATCCAATTCTAACTGGTATAAAACGTGTTTCAAAGACAAAAAGATGACATTGCCTCAGTAATAAAAGAATAAATTTTGTTACAAACCTTTTTTTATTAATCATGTGAAGTAAATTAGTAAATTATATGATGCTCTCTTTCTAGTTGATATATCCAGACAAGAAAAATCACCTCAAACATTATGCAGCTGTGTGGCAGAAAGGTAACCAAAACTCAAAATCCATTAACCTAGTTATGTTGTCCCTAAAGTTGCCCACATAAGAACATAAACATAACCTCCCCTTCTACAATGAGGCCCAGTCAAGATAATGTAATCCCTGGCACCTGGTGGGTAAGCTCCTGTGAAGGCCTGTCATACACATCCTTCCATGGGTCATCACAGAAAAAAAGCACATGACCCAGAAGTCCTCTTAAGCCTCCTCTGACACTCTTGAGAGACTCAAGTGGCACTACTCAAGTTTTCTGAGTCTCAATTCAATGAAAAGAGTCTAAGAGAAAAGTTTAGGTCAATGCTACTCAGGTTTTGATTCTTTCCTAGAGAGCTTTGTATACATTTATCCAGTTCCTGACTAGACAGGGCTCACGTACCAAAGGTTTATATGGACTGAGCATCCCTAATTCAAAATCTAAAATCCAAAGTGCTAGCATGACACCAAAAGTAGAAAATTTCATATTATAAAATTTTATTCCATGTATAAAATTATTTAAAATATCTTACAAGGCTGCTTTCAGATTGTGTGTATTAGTATGATGGGTGTGTTTATTACCTTGAAGGCTATGAACACATTGAAATAATATAATATTTATTTATAAAGTCAAACCCAAGAGACCTGAAAAATTAATTTGAGTATATTTTACATAAGAATATCCATAGCAACCCCTCTTCAATAGCTACACCAGTTGTTCCATGTGTTCTGTTAAGCTGAAGACAAATGATTCTTAAGTCGACAAAGCCAGGTGGGTGCTGAGGGCTTCCTCACTAATGGGCACCATGGTCTTAGCATATTGCCAGAGTAGTGGAGACACTTGCTTTCTTTGACCTGACCTGCTATCATCACAGAAAACCCAATTGACCACAACCAGAATATACTTATGATAATGTGATTGTTGAGTCCACCAGTCATTAACTGCTCCGATTTCTGTGCTCATGTGTAGCCTGCTTCCCAAAACATCCCAGATCTGAAAACAAAGGAAATATTCAGGCTTCCCACAGAAGGCAGGAGCCCCAGGAAGCAGACAATCTCCTTTGCTCCCCTCTTTAGTATAGGAAGAAATTGTTAACTTCAGAGGAATAAGACCCTTGTCTCCAATCAGCATATGTTCCCTAGTCCCAGTCTTACAATTTAAGAGTATTTTCTGATTTCTGATTGTCAAGTTCCGAGAATTGTTTGGAAATACTTGAATAATATTATACACTGTCATTTTCCTCAACCTTACATAGAAGAGTTAGGATCTCTGAACCCAGAGACTAATGAACACAGCAGTGGGCCTTCACTGTGTGCCCAACCGTACATTAGTCTGCCTTGGTTTCCATTCCACCAAGAAGGGGCAGGAGCGATACTTAAATTGTCAGGTAATTGTGAGGCAGCTGCAAAGGCTGTAATGAACAATGCAAGAATAAAAGACTAAGTAAACCCAGGTCCAGAGTCACTATTTCTGCTGCCTCCCTTTCCTGTGCTGAAATCTGATAAAAAGCATTTGCATCACTGGAGTCATGAACCCACTCCTGAGTACCAATTCATCTCACTGTAAGAATTCTAATCAGTTATGTTTTGAAGGATGTAGTCAAGTTGTTAGATCTGACTAATGAACCTTTTGAAATCACACACCACTTACTGTAAGTCATGCTAGTCCCACACAGTTAAATTACATGCTATTTAACCTCCAAAGAAGCAGGGAGCTCCGAATGGGTAGCATTCAGCTCTGAAGCAGTCACTTAAAAGTTTACCCTATAATCTACTGGGGTCCACTTAACATTCAGGAAAGAACCATGCTGGTTATTCAAGGCGGCCCAGCAGGTTGGAAACTGTAGGTGTGAACACAGAGTATATGATTTTCACACCTTTAACTGAAATAATTTGCAATTTTATAAAGTCGTGGCCACTGTGTGCAAATAAAATACCTCATCTGATGATTTTCCAGCTACCAAGAGTATAATAAAAGCTCTACCTTCATTTTGAAAGCATGCCTCAAAGTGTATGCTGTGCAAGATTCACCCTCCTCTAGATGACAGCCACGGATCGGGTATTGCAGGGCATGTAAGGCCAGTCCATGGGGGCCTTTCCTCTAGAGACTCACTCACATCCTGGTAAGAGATAGACATGATACAGGATGCCTGCTAGAGAAAACAGTTATTTCTGTAAAACTCTGATGAACAAACTAGAGAAAGTAGACCTGAAAGATGAGGGCATTTCAGTTGGAGGAGAATGAGAAGGGTGGCATTTCACCACAACAGATTAACAGCAAACTTGGCATGGAGGCGCAAAACCCTTAGAAATACAGAAACTAGGGGCAGGAGAGATGGGCCAGCGGTTAAGAGCACTCACTGCTCTTGCAAAGACGTGGATTTGGTTCCCATCACCCACATGGCATCTCACAACTATCTGTAACTTCAGTTCCAAGGGATCCAATTCCCTCTTCTGGCCTTCATCAGCAATAAGCATGTACATGGTACACATACATACATGTAAGCAAACACTCATATACATAAAATAAAAATAAATTTTAAAAGAAATAAAAATAATAAATTTTGAGTAAATATAAAAACCATATATTTAGATAAGCTCCCGAGTCATAATTACGTTTCCTGCCTACACTATGATCAGAGAAGCCTCGAGAAAGAATCATGATGCTATTCCTTCTGTGCCTTTCAGTCATTGTCAGAAGTTGCTAGTGTCTACCGCTTCATATCTAGACCATGGAAATAGACTCCTTTTGGCCTCCTGGCCACCCACTTATGGTTTCCAGTTCATTCTGCACAGTGAGACCTTATTCATTTTCTTGAAAACTGCATTTCTTTGGGTAAGAAGAACTTATGAAGTAAGAATATTTTAACTATTTTAAGAAAACAGGTTTGGGCTTGGTGTGGTGACACATGCCTTTAACACACTCAAGAGGCAGAAACAGGTGGATCTCTGTGATATCAGGGCTAGCCTGATCCACACAGTGAGTTCCAGGCCAGCTTGGGATATAGGAAGACCCTGTCTTAAAAATTTTTTTAAATATATAGAAAGAGGTTTATTCAGGTTGGCCAGAAACAAAAGTATTTCCTGCAGCCTGGAAGAATTTTTGAAGCTGCTGTAGGGCCAGGCTTCTTAAACTTTTCCACACAGCACTCCCTTTTTTACCTGGAAAATTCTATGCAATTTCAATTATAGAGACATATAAAATAAACATACAAATCAAACATTTACTAGTAATAAATCATAATTTGTATGTTATCGAGTATAAATATAGTTTTATCACTTATTAAAGACTAAAATAATTTCCATAATAATGAGATGGATGTGCTTGTTTATTTTTACATAAAGAATTAAATATTGAGGCTGAGGAGATGGCTCAGTGGGTAAAGTTTTTGCCACACGAATGTAAGGAACAGAGTTTGAATCCCAAAAACCCACATAAAGTTGGGCAAGTCAGTACATATCTGTAATGCCAGGGCTCCTCCAGCAAATGAGAGGTGGAGACAGGAGACACTCTGGGAGCTCATGAACCAGCCACTCTGGTGTTCCCAGTGGGAAGCCACAAAGACATCGTGTCTCAAACAAGGTGGAGAGTGAAGATCAACACTGAAGATTGTCCTCCGACCTCCACATGCACACCATGGCATGCACATAGCATACACATTTACATAGGCAAGTACACACATCATCACACACACAAGAATTAAATCTTGACTGCATATTTGATACGGTAGGACCATCTTCAATGACTCTCTGAGTTCATCAACATTTTGCTTTTATAACTATCAATAATGAGAGTGCCACTTCGCATAATACTACAAAACAGCAAAAGTAAGTTTAGAGCCATTTCAGTAATTCCTGGGGGTTCTAATCTGAAACTGAAGTTTATTTAATGATTTTTTTTATGAAACTCAAGTCAGTAATTCAAATAGTGATTTTTTTTAATTTTTATTGAATTTTTGTGTATTTCATACAGAACATCACAATCAGTCTTAATCATCTTTCTACCCCCTTCCCCACTGGCGCCCTCCCGTAGCCTGTCCCACTGGAATTCATACATTCCATCATTTGTGTTAAGGCCTATCATGTCAAGTTAGCGTCCGCAGATGTTCCTCAGTGCAAGTTCATCTACTGAGGTCTAGTCAGCCTATCCAGAGCCCCTCACTTTAGGAAGATCAGCTCTTCTTCACCCAACAGTAATCAGTTGCCAATATTTTTTCAGCTAGGATTGGGGTCTGCTGTCTATTTCCCCAGTTCTATGCTGAGTTTTTGTCTCCTTGAGTTTGCATGGGTCTTGGGCTGCTGACACCATTGCTGTAGGTTCACATTAACAGGGTCCCAGGATCTTGTACAACTCTATTTCCATATGGTCATGCACCTCCTCCCTGGTTCTTACAATCTTTCTGCCCCCTCTTCCTCAATGGTCCCTGAACCCTGGATGAGTGAAGTTTAATATAGGAGTCCTGTCCAAGGACCAGCATTCTGCAGACTCTTAATCTCTATGCTTTGGACATTTGTGACCTTTTGTGTTCCTGACCCTCTGTTGCATGAGAGAGCTTCATTAGTGAGAATTTAGAGATTCATTAGTGATCTCTTTACCCCTTGTTCTCTGTTCTATGAGCCTTAGGTGTAGAGGTTGCATTGTAGTGATTTTTAAATCAAACATTCAACACAATGCAAACCAAAGATATACTATTTGATACACGCTGATAAGGAATGACGGTAGGAAGATATTGAAAGTCTTTTTGCCCCACAATTGAATCATTGTTTCTATAGGAGCAGAAAACTTGATAAGTACAGTGAAAATAGTGCCATTCATAGCACACAATAGTCTTGAATCTGAGCTGAGGTATTTCAAGCAGCATTTGTTGGCACAGTGGTGTTGAGAGCCATGCAGAGCAAAGTGCACCTGCTGTGTGTTCCAAGCCAAATCTGCAGGAAGTCGCACCATACAACACAGGCAAGCACTGATAGGAACTTGAGATGCATTCATTACATGTTTGATTTTGGTCATTGCATATTCAGAAATCTTTTATTATTGTCACATTTTTCACAACCCTCACATCCACTATGTGATCCCTTTGGGGGTCATCACACACAGTGCCTGTAATCCCAGGACTCTGGAGGTAGAGGCAGGTAGATCTCTGTGAGTTTAAGGCCAGCCTGGTCTACATAGTGAGTTCCAGGTCAGCTAGAGCTACATAGTGAAACTTTGTCTTTAAAAAAAAAAAAGATAAAATATTTTTTAAAGGTGGAGGAGGGGCTGGAGTAATGGTTCATCAGTTAAGAGCACAGACTGCACTTGCAGAGGACCCAGATTCAATTCCCAGCACCTACATGATAGCTAACTACCATCCGTAACTCCAGTCCAGGGGATCTGACACTGTCCTCTTACCTCCATGGACACTGCATAACACAAGTGCACTTAAACCCATGCAGGCAACACACATAAAATAAAAATAATAAATAAAATATTTTTAATAAACAAGACAAGGGGTTGGAGAGGCAGCTCAGGATTTAAGAACATTTGCTGTTCTTCCAGAGAAGCTGGGTTTAATTTCCAGCACCTGCACAGTGAATCAGTCCCTTTCTTCCAGTCTTTGCAGGCACTATACACATGCCAGTATACATACTGGCCATAAAAATGCTTGTACAGATAAAAATAAATAAATCTTTTTTTAAAGAACAAGAACAGAACTCTAAAAGTACAGGCATTAAGTCCAACAATTGATGAATGGGACCTCATGGAACTAAAAGGCTTCTGTACAAGGACACCACCATTCAACTAAAGAGGCAACCTACACAATGGGATAAAATCTTTACCATCTATACATCTGACAGAGGGTTAGTATCTAGAACACACAAAGAATTAAAAAAAACTAAACACATACACACACACATATACACAAACAATCCAATTAAAAATTGGCACAAGGGGTCAGGTGTGATGGTACATGCTTTTAATACCAGGACTGGGAAGGCAGAGGCAAGTGGATCTCTGTGAGAGTGAGGTTAGCCTGGTCCACATAGCAAGTTCCAGGCCAGCTGCAGCTACAGAAAAACATGGTCTCCAAAGGACAAATAAGAGACAAGAAAATACAGAAAGTTGTCTAAAGATGAAATGTCTGGGAAATATTTCTTTAAATGTTCAACATCTTTAGCGATAGGGGAAATGCAAATTAAAACTACTTTGAGATTTCATCTTGCCCCAGTCAAAATGGCTAAGACACAAAATAGGACCAATGACAAATGCTGATAAGGATTTAGGGAAAGTGGAACTTTTATCCACTGCTGGTGGGAGTGCAAACTGATGCAGCCACTATGGAAATCAGTGTGGAGATTCCTCAAAAAGCTAGAAATAGATCTACCATATGATCCAGCCATACCACTCTTGGGCATGTTCCCAAAAGTCTCCATATCCTCCTACAGAGATACCTGCTCATCTGTGTTCACTGCTGCTCTATTCACTATAATCAGGAAATGGAAACAACCTAGATGTCCATTAACTGATAAATGGATAATGAAAGTATGGTACACTTACACCATGAAATATTATTCAGCCAGGCAGGGTGGCGTATACCTTTAATCCCAGCACTGAAGGCAGAGGCAGGTGGCTCTCTGTGAGATCAAGGCCAACCTGGACTACATAGTGAGTTCCAGGTCACCTGGAGCTATGCAGAGACCCTGTCTCAAAAAAAAGAAAGAAAGAAAGAAAGAAAGAAAGAAAGAAAGAAAGAAAGAAAGAAAGGAAGGAAGGAAGGAAGGAAGGAAGGAAGGAAGGAAGGAAGGAAGGAAGGAAAAGAAGAAAGGGAGGAAGGAAATATTATTCCGCTGTTAAGAAAAACAAAAATTATGAAATTCACAGGAACTGGAAACAATATTCCTGATGAGGTAATCCATCTAGACACAGAAAGACAGTATCATATGTTCTCTATCACATCTGGATGCTAACTTTGAATCTTTAGATTGCACGCATCAATTGGAATATCCTTTTTTGCCAGTTTGTTAGATTTTAATACTAAAATGGAAAAATCATCCACATTTTCAAGTCATTTTCCTAGTATTTGGTGAATTAAAAGATTTAAACCGTATCTACATTTTGTGTTCTGACCTTCCCTATCAACTCATGTAAAGGAGAGACTTTTTGTTAACTCTGTCATTAATTTTGTGTGAAACAAAGTTGAACAATAAACTTCATAGATAGAATTTGTTAGAAATTTTACTAAAATATTAAACATGTCTCAAAAGCAAAAAATAGTGATATGTCCATAAATGTTTTTATTAAATATGAAAATATAAGGGCATAAAAATAGTGCCCATATTCATAGACACGTGGTGCCCATTTGAAATAATTTTAGTTCTTTTTTATTAAAACACTAAGTTGAGATGGATTAAGTTAGGTTTGTCACATTTAAAACAAATGCAACCTTAAGAGTAAGAATTTAACTTCTTGAACATCTCTATCTTTTACCTCCCCTGTGCCCTGCTTTCCTATGCACAAGTAAATATTTCATTCACAGACAAATGCAACAAAACTTGTTGTTGTTGTACACAAGGCACACAGTGGCTACTTTTACTCCTAAGCCATTCATCAAATGAGATCAACTGTAGAAAGACCAAAAATTATCTCCCCCTCTTAACATCATTAAGAAATTATCAAATAAATTCTGTGATTGAAAGAAAAGGAATGATAAAACCTGTAATATCTTAGAATGTGTTCAATCCATAGAGGTCAGGAAACTAGTAAGGCGTTCATGTGAGGGGGCTTTGTGACAGGGAAGATAGCATGCAGTGATATAAAGGGGGACAGGGGAATAACAGACTAGGAAGGGCTAAGTGGAGTGGGGGAATAGGAGCGCAGGGCAGAGAAGGGAGGATGGGGAGGGATAACTAACACTAAAGGCCTTTTGGAAAAGTCATACAGAAACCTACCACTATAGAAACTTCTTAAAGTATATACATATACAAAATAAAAAAGAGTTTAAATGAAGTTATCTTATAATGGGAGTCCATTCCTAGAACTGATACCAGGTATAGGAACCTGTGGCTAGACAAGTCACAAGCCATAGAGGAGAACCTACTACTACCATTCTGCTGAATGGACATAATATTAAAACACCTTCTAATGACTTATTGTTACACCCATAGATTAATGCATCTTTCAGCTCTCACCAGAAAAGTTTCTTCTTACAGATGGTGATTAGCAGATAGACCGACAACTGCCACTGCAGAGACCTTAACACTGTATGGGACAACTATATCAAACCTTTGCCTCCCAAGGCTCAGGGAACATTTTGGAAGACAGGACAAAAAGATTGTAAGAGCCAGAGGTAGAAGATGACTACAATAAAATAGTGTTCTCCAGGCAGCAAGGCAGTTTCTCATATGAACTCACAGCAGTTGTGACATACACAAGCTCAAGCCAGACAAATTCCCAGTATAGAGGGGAAGGTAACAAGCTTCAACTGTATCTTAGGAACTATTGGCCACTGATAGCTGCTGGCAGAGGGGAGAGTCAGTTTTCTTTAAGGATGTGACACTGAAGAGACTGGCTTGGCTCCAGGGGATGGACCCACACCAAAGGGCATTCGGGGACACAAATTAGACCTCATGGGGGTTGCAGATATGGGAGGGAGTCTGAATATGATCAAAATACATTGTGTGGAATTCTCAAAGTCAATAAAAATATTGTTAAGCCAAGAGAAAACAAAAACCAAATTGGTAATTTGCCTATCCTTCTGTAATTAATCCTTTACTCAAAATCCTATAAGTAACCCTAATTAAACTTACTGATTTAAAAGAAAAAGTGTCAGGCCCCACAAGGAAGGACTGCAGAGGTCTGAGGGACAAATTACACCAAAGTTATGTATGAAAGTAATCGAACTTCTTATTTTGTAGGTTAACTTGAAAATTCATTTAAATTTTTTTAAAGAAAATAACTAAAAGATATCTGAAAAGCAAGGAGGAGAAGGAGGAAGAGGAGGAGGAGGAGGAGCAGCTGAGCTTCAAGGAATCCCCACATTCATAAGATAAAGCCTAGACTCTTCACTAGGACCTCAAATCTCTCCACAATCTAGGCTCAATTGCTTAACTTGAGTCTTAATTTTATTTTCTTAATTTTCTGTTACTTTTCACTTAAGGCATGATGGCTTCTTGTCATCAAGAAGCACACAAATCCCAGAGATTAAAAAAGAAGAAAACCATAAAATTAGTCAGAGACAAGGAACAGGTGAACTAACTTCCAGAAGCAAGATACTAGTTGTACGGGAGGGGCTAGGAAAAAGCTTCTGCTAAAAAACGATTTTGTCTCTCAGTGAAAATTGCATTTTGAATTTAAAACTCAAAATAAAAATAAAAATTTAACAGAATTGGACTCATAATATTTAATATAATGCACATCTTTCATGGGTATTAAAGCAATCATTTATTTGCTCTGGAAATATGTTCTAGGTGCCCTCACTGTTCTAGACTTAGTCCTTAGGGGAGCAGTGGTAACCACAACAGACTTTGCAAAAACCAGAATGGTAATGCTAAAAATTAAGTGGTGCGCTGGAAGACCAGTGGCGGATGTGCCCTCACACACTCACACTCCAGTTAGAGTACACTCCAGGTAACTAGGTAAGGCAATAAAAAACATTCTCCTGGATTCCTCCGGCAGACTGCCCATCTGTGGGTATTACTTGCTCTTTGTGAAGTCAGTGATTTTTTCTAAGCATTGCTAAATTTTTGAAGAAGGGTGATGTGGTCTATTCCAATAATGTTCCTATAGTGGACTATTTTCAACATTTTCTGATTTTCAGTTGCACCCTTAAACAATAGCATCCAGCCTCTACAAGAATTTTAGCTTTATGGAAACTGCACCTCAGCTAAGACCTGGTCATAGAAATCACCTTGAGCTAGCTTAATGGAAAGGTAAAATTGATACTAATAAAGATAGATAATTCAAAAACCTAGGCAGCATGAAGACAGCCAAGGTTCAGAAGGATCTAGATTCAAGACCAGTAAAGACTTGGGAACACAGTGTTCCTTATTGACTTCTGTTTCCGTCTCTACCCACTTCAAACCATATTTCCAATCTGCCTTTCTACTGTTTCAGTTTTTGTCAGCTCAGCTCCAGCCATCAAGAGTTACTGTGTCTCTAGATCCCAGCACCAAGATTTAACTTGGCTTATCCTGGGTTTACCCTGCTCCAGCTGACAGCAACAGGGAGCCTATGTGCATTACACAAATATGGCAGCTAGGGTTCTGTCCTTTGGGGAACAGCTGGGAAGATGTTTTAAAAGGCATCTGTTGATAACGGGAAAATGTGCAAGGAGATGCTACAACCAGCTGACACTGAAGAATGGATCCTTCCAGACAATTGAAATTCTGGGTTCCTCCGCCAGGAAGCAATATAATGAAAGAGCAGAACAATTATGTTTAACAGTTGTAAGGAGCAGGCACTGGTAACTGGCTCTGACATGTTAATGAAGTGCAAGATGCTTGTACCAGTGAACAGCTAATGAGGTGTAAGGAGCGGGCACTAGCCCTGACATCACACATACACTAATGAGCCACCCCAAGTAGGCTGCTCTGATAAGCACCCAGAAAAATGGTGCAAAAACCCCAAAAAGGACATTCTCAGACAGAAAGAAACGCACAGGCATGAGCCCATACACGTCTGAAACCTCTGCTTAAAAAATACCCCCTTGGGGCTGGAGAGATAGCTCAGTGGTTAAGAACACTGTTCTTGCAGAAGACCCTGGTTTGAATCCCAGCACCCACATGGCGGCTAACAACTGTCAGTAATTCCAGTTCTAGGGGATCCGACAGCCTCTTCTGTCTTAGAAGGGCATTACACAACACACGTGCACTTACCTACATGCAGGCATAACACTCATACACATAAAATAAAAATAATAAATAAAATATTAAAAATAAAAATGCTGATCCCATCAGCAATGTTCCTTGGCCTCTGAGGTTCCTCTGGCTCTGGCGACTTTTGAAGGTCTGGCACCTTGGCCCCACAGTCCGGCCGACCTGCCCAAGAAACACGGACCTCAATGTCTTCCTCTGATCCAGCTTCAGATGGTAGTTGGAGCCCTCTGAAAGGACATCAAGAATGCCACAGACTGCCTGCATTTTACTCTCTGACATCAAGAGGGTGAGCCCCCTGTAGTATGATAGTTGTAACTTGGTTTGTGCTTACCACGATTAAGGAATGTGTGATGTATGGTGTGCCTATGCCTATGGTGTTGTATATAACAAACTCAGCATATTTTGAAAGGAATTTCTGTCAGGCCACATTCTGTATTCCAACACTATTAGCCTACAAGCTGCCCTCCCTGTTCCAGACAATAGTTAAAGCTGATTTTTAAGAAATGCTACAATAGTAGTTCTCACTTTTTGGTCTCTGGGCACCTTCAAGCTGAAAAATTATTAATGACCCAATAAGCTTTCATTTATGGAGGTTATATCTATTGATATTTACCACAGCATACATAAAAACTGAGAATATGGGGGATAGAGAGATGGCACAATGGTTAAGAGGCTTGGAGAGGGCCCTGGTTTGATTCCCTGCACCCACATGGCAGCTAACAACCATCCATATTTCCAGTTCCAGGATCCATGACAGGGATGCATGTACACACAAGCAGATAATACACTCACACACATAAAATAAAAATAGCTAATATAATATTTTAAAAACCAAGAGATGTCTAAAGTATTTATTAATTCACCATAAAATAAATACAAAAAAATATTTTTTAAAGCACTACTTTTCCAAAGCAGAAAATTATTTTGTGAGAAGAGTGACATTATTTTTATATTTTTGCAAACCTATTTCCTGCCTAGATTTGTAGACGGCAAGTTTATTATCAGACTTCTGTTTTCAACCTATTCTGATATGTATTAAACTCCACTGTACACTCTCAAGAAATGAGGAAAAAATAAATGCCTTAGTCTTACCATGACTACACAGAGCCCTTGAAAAGAATCTGCCCCCAACCAAACTATGAGGACTACTGTACTGGATGACATCTGCTACCTTCGTGTAAGTAGACAATTAACAAAGCAGTGTGGTTTTATAGGAGTGCCTTCTTTCTTTTTCCGTAAAAAAAAATGACTCAAATAGTTTGGCTAGCTGTGTTGATCTTATCATTTTTATTAATTGGGTTAATCTATGAATCTATTGAATTTGATAACTTTGATCTCTGGAAAATGGCAGTTGCTAGAAAGAGCTTTGCTGAAGGCAGATCTAGAATTAAAACCTGGCTCCTCTACAAATGAACTGTCACTTCAAGCAAGTCCTTTATGCCTATTTTTAAATAGCCATAGCGATAGTAGTTGTGCAGTGTGAGGACTGAATGAAATAGAATGGTAAAATGCTTAGTATAATACCTAACATGTAGTGGGTTTTCAATATGCTTGCTGATTTAGCAGGCTTATCCAGATTTGTGTGTCCCTGGCAAAGAACTGGACCAGAGACACCTGGTGAGAAATAGAAATAGAGCCAGGCATGGTGGCCTAAGCCTTTAATCCCAGCACTGGGGAGGCAAGAAGCAGGCGGATCTCTATGAGTTCAAGGCCAGCCTGGTCTACATAGCAAGTGCCAGGCCAGCTGGGGCCTCAGGGAGACCTTGTCTCATAAAGAACAAAAAGAGAAAAAGAGAGAGAGAGAGAGAGAGAGAGAGAGAGAGAGAGAGAGAGAGAGAGAGAAATAGTGATACTTTGTCAACAAAAGGAAAGCTGTTCCAAGAATGAGTGGCTAGTGAGCTGAGGGTAAAGTCCAAAAATCTCTGGGCCACCAGATGAGGAAGGAAAGAAAGACAGGAAAATCTTGAGGACCTGAGAATGGGGAAAGAAACCCCTCACTCTGGAATCTAGCTGAAGCCATTACCAGCAATGGAACAGGAATTCCAGCCCAATTTACCAATTGCTGGAGGCCTTTCTCTCTTCCTAGCCATGAATCCACAGTTCTCCAAGATTCCCACCAGAACCCCATTCACAGGGAAAGAACATGTACTAAACCCCTTGTGCAGCCTTATTGGCTCCTGATTTTACCTCATCAGATTGTAATTCCATCCAAGGTACCTCTGGTGCCACCTTAGATATCTCTTATAAAAACCAAAGGGGAGGAGAGGGCAGGGCAGAGGAGGGGAGGGCGAGGGAGGAGAGGGGAAGGGAGGGGAGGGGAAGAGAAGGGAGGGAGGAGAGGAGAAGGG
>NW_008337054.1:2217935-2222939 GCF_000622305.1 Nannospalax galili
AGAGGGGGAGAGGGGAGGAGAGGGGAGGGGAGGGGAGGGGAGATAAGATTTCTTAGCACAACCTTTTGAGATGTGACCTGAAAGCCACTAAAATGGTGTGTACGGCTAAAGCTAGGATAGTTCATTTTCTTGCTCTCTTGGAGAAGCCGATGCACACACTTGGCTATACTTTCTTCTGAGCACCACTCTTTCTCATACTTCTCACGCTTAAGCCTGTATTACAGCATCTTTAATAAAATTTGCAACTCTGCTTCACTGTGCCAACCAGTCCTGGAACTCTTTTCAGCATCGAAGCCACAAATCCTGCTTTGGCCTGAGTAGGGGTCCCAAAAAAGTCTAGGAGAACACCTCAGACTAGGGACAGTGGCAGCACTGAGCTGTGCATGTCCTCTCTCTGCTGACACACATGGATGGCCCTTTATGGATATTTACATGGCACCCACCTCCCCCACATGTGTATGTCTCCGGCTTTTTTTGCATATGCTCTGTTTCTTAGATGCAGGCCCCAAGAAGAGCTTCCGGTCTTTGTAAACTGGCTTGAGCATGCTTCATTTGGTGCATGAAGAAGTCAAAACACCTTTTTCTTCTAACACATACCAACAAGTAGCCAGTGTTTTTACATTTTGGGAATGTTTGACGTACTATATTTTTTATTTCATTAAGCAGCATGAATATGTGTCCTCAAAAACATTATTCCCTTGTATCTCTTTTATTCATTACATTTGTTGTGTATTTTACATGATAATGATGAGGCCAGGAGACAGAAATGGTTCAGGCAGTTTAGGGCATGGACCCCTAGAAGCAGTAGCTCCAATCTTGTCTGACCAGAAACCAGAAATGTCCTTGGTCCTGTTTTGGCTAGAACGAGAGATGACAGAAAAAAGTCTTGTTCCTGGTCTAGTTTCTTGTGTTATATGACAGTATTCTATTAACGGCTCACAGTCATTAAGATGCCTTTGTGTTTATATCCAGAGAATTAGTCCAAGTGATAACTTGTGTCTTGTATCCTAGATGTCCCTACCCCACAGGTAAACATAAGAAACTTAACCAAGATGGCTATGGGGCCAGTTATGGTAGCCCACATCTTTAATTCCAGCACTCAGGAGGCAGAGGTATGTGAATCTCTGTGAGACTAAGGTCTACCTAGTCTACATAGCAATTTCCAGGTCAGCTGGGCTATAGACAAACCCTGTCTCAAGAAAACAACAACAACAAAATGGCTATGGGCTAGTGTTCTGGGGAGTGCTGGGGAGGAGAGCTGAGTTATCCACTTAGGTGGTAAGTGCTCTTCCTGAGATATTCTGGAGAGTGCTTTACATACGCTGTCTAGAAAATATAAAAGATATTTGGACCCAGTGATAGCAATACCGGAGCTATTCTTTCATGTTGTACCTTGAGCAACAGGGTTGGGTTTGGTTTTTTTTTTTAAGTGAAATTTTCTTTCTGATTAAAAAAACAAAAATAAACACCAACACAATTTTCTGATTGGTTACTATGAAATCCAATTCAGTGCTTTCTAAATTTCATTCTTTCATTCAGTTCCAAAACAAGAGGAAAAAAATAAAAGAGGGAACTTAAGATTTCTTGTGTAAGCTTTGGTGCCCCATCAAATCTCACATAAAATTTTAAAAAAATGTCCACCATTCTCAGATGTACCTACAAACTTTCCTTTGGTAGAAGGCAAAAAATATATACGTTGTTTACTTTTATTTACCTAATGTCAATATTTTCTTATGAAATGAAATGCAAAAGTATTTCCTGAAAACATGCTGAGTGGCCACAGACAATGAATGTCCTCCACAAAGACAATGGGTGCGCACAAGAAAGGAAGGGATGGCATTGTCCTGTGCAGCCAGCTGAGGACCATTCCACCATATCCAGCCAGACCTGAAGTCAGGTCTGAGAATTAGCAGGCCATGGTAAAGAGCTGGAAAATTTTTTTAAAGGGTGGGGGGACCTAAAGAGATGGCTCAGAGGTTAAGGGCACTGGCTGCTCTTTCAGAGGACCCAGGTTTGATTTCTAGTACCCACATGACAGCTAACAATGATCCATAACTCCAGTTATAGGGGTTCTAATACCCTCTTCTGGCCTTTGCAGGCATTGAGTGACATGTATGCACTTACATACACGTAAGCAAAACATTCATACACATAAAATATAAGTAAATAAAAAAAAGAGCTGGGAAATAATTCTGTACACTAGCAACATATGATTAGCTAATTTGAAGACTTCTTCTTGTTAGTTTTACACTAGAACTCTTTCATAAGTTTCATCAGAAAATATTTAGCTGAAGGTCACTTGGGTATAAACACTTGAATGAATAAGACTCAGCATGTATGGCAGAGTGCATAAGGTTCAGTGGGAGGATACGGGGCATGGATAAGGGAGGGGAGTCTGGATTTGAATGGGAAATGTATGAAATTTTAAAAGCTCAATAAAAAATTTTTTAAAAAAAGAAAATGTTTAGATTCTTCTTCATTTTATAGTATTCAAAACAACTAGATTCTCATATCAACAAAACATCAAGCAATTACAGAAGCCAGAAAAACATTTAACCCGTAGCCTAACAAAGGACAGACTGATAAATAATGAATGTTTATTTATAAAAAGGCCAAAAGATTGACAATTTAGTTAGATGTGTCTCCTAGTTTGGAATCCACAACTTCTGGCAGCTCCTGGGTCAGTGGAAGTAGGTGCTGATAATGTCTTTCTTACTTAAGCAAATGTTTTGCCGCTTGTAAAAGACATCTGTGGTCTTTGGCCACCCAAGGCATGCTACAAGGAAAGACACTGTTGTTTCATTTTTAATGCAAAAGTAAATAAATAAAGCTGACATTGATTGAGTAAAGAAAAATAACAAGAATATGAGTTCTCAAAAACATCATTTCCTTGTATCTCTTTCATTCATAAATTACATTTGTTGTGTATTTTATGTGATAATGATCAGGAGAAGAGATATAAATGAGCTTAGGTCAGAGGCCCCTAGAAGGAATAGTTCCAATCTTGTCTGACCAGAAACCAGAAATGTCCTTGGTCCCATCTTGACTAGAGCCAGAGATACCAGAAGAAAGTTCCAGTTCCTGATCTAGTTTCTTGTGCTTTGTTACAGTATTCCTGGGGAGACATTAGCAAACAACTACTTGCCCTAGATGGGGAATCAAAATAAGGATACCACCAAAGTCCAACTTGGTGAACCAATGAGTTTATTGAGGTTAATAGGAGTATGGGTGAGGGGTTACTTACAGAAACACAAATTACTCAAAGACAGCTGCATCACCAAAAGCCCACCACAGCATGAGTGACAGCTCACAAAGGCAGGAAACCTGGAGCAGAGTGCTCTGTTCAACCTACAGGCAGCTCGACAGGTTAGAGAGTGTCTCTTCTGAGTGACTTGGTCGGTCTGAGCCTCTTCCAAGCAGCTAACTGATTTGAGCCTCTTCCAGGCAGCTCAACAGATCCAGGAGTTTTCTAGGCAGCTTGGCTTGTCTGAGAGTGTCTCTCAGGAGTTCTTGGGGTTCATATATGCTTAAGGATTGTGATGGTTGGTTTTAATGTCAGCTTGCCACAAATTAGAACAATCTCAGTAGGGAGCCTCAACTGAATTAATTGTCTTAATCAGTGTATAAAAACCCACCTCAAATGTGGATGGCACCCTCTGGTAGCAGCCCAGATAAAAGGGGACATGGCAGATGGAAAATATCCACCTTTTGCCCATTTGTCCTGTTGCTGCTGCCGCTGTTGGTGGTGATGATGATGATGATGACTCCTTCATTGATATCAAAACAAGCATTTTCAGGCATCCATCACAACAGCAGCTCTCCAGGAACTTTTCAGGTTAACAGTACCAGATTAACTGCTAAGGCACCCACCCCTGTGGACTGAGCAACTACTGAGTGCTCAGCCTCTCTGGTAAGCTAATTATTCAATTATATATGTAATATGTAATATTTATTCATTCTGGCAATTCTATTTCTCTAGAGAACCCTGACTAATACAGGGAAGGAGGGGTGTGATGGCTAATCCTGGGTGTCAACTTGACTGGATCTGGGATTAACTGAAATGAGAGAGATCTTCCTGATTGGATCATCTGAAGCTGGAAGAAATACCCTAAATGTGGGTGTTACCTTCTGATGGCAGCCCATATAAAAGGCCAGGTCAGAGGAAAACGCCTGGCTTCTTGCTGCTTGCCTTCTTCCTCGCTGGTGAGTTCATCTTGTTGCTGTAGACTGAAGACTAGCTGATCTTTTGGAATTCGTCAGACCTTCAGTGCCAGATTGGGACTACTGAGACATCCAGCCTCGTGGACTGAGCGACTACAGATTCTCAGCCTCTACAGTGTGGTGCAGCCATTGTTGGACTGCTCAGACTCTATCCTGCGAGCTAAGCTGATAATTCTCTGTGCATATATATTTATTCTACTGGTTCTGTTTCTTTGGAGAACCCTGACTAATACAAGGGGCTTAGTGAATCTGGTCAGTTTCAGGGATTTCCTGAAGCTATTAGGTTGCTGGTTTCCTGAGCTTAGTGAGCTTCCCTGAAGGATGGAATGTATTATCTCAGAAGAAATAGTGACACGCTTGTTACCTCTTTTCTCCTAAATGACCTGTGCTGCCTGAAGGCCATACAGGGGGGCGTAAAAGAAACTCCAGTCGTTTTACTCAGCAGTAAAGAAAGATGAAATCATGAAATTTGCAGGTAAATGGATGGAACTAGAATCTGTTATACTAAGTGAAGTAACACAATCTCAGAAAAAAAATCAACATATGTTCTCCCTCATATGTGGATCCTAGGATCAGACTCTGATAAATAAGTATGCAAACAGACATAACTCCAGGAACCAGGACAAGGGTAAGGAAACAGGTAAAGGAAAAGAAATAACCTGAAGGAGAAGAATAGTAGGCAACAGACCTTAAGAAGGGAGACATGGATAAAAATTTGATTAGTTTAAAGGGGGGGGAGGGAAGGGTATACAAGGAACCTAGGGGATAAAGGGAAAGAAGGAG
>NW_008337054.1:2224239-2254113 GCF_000622305.1 Nannospalax galili
AAGAATCCAAGTGCAACCGATTAGAACTAATAATAATCAGATGCATACAGATTAGAGATGCATGCGCCAACATCTCAGTGTTAGTAGCAAAAACAATGAGTCTTTCTGCAAGGAACAATATATTCTAAAATGAAATGGAGATCTTTTTTAAAGTTTAAAGCCTCATTCAATTTTATGTCTTATAAGGTTTATACCGAGTACAATAATGTATAACTGTATTAGTTCAAATGTGAACCTAAAAATTTAGAGCCAATATTGAAAGAGAAGCGTCTGGAAATTGTTATTGAATATGTTAATGCTGTAATGAAATGCTTCTAATCATGTGGTTATTAAATAATTTTTTTTAAAAAAGCAAATAAATATTTAGCCTAGAAAAAAAAATCATTTACATTAGCATGCAATGTTTATGGTATTCTAATGATGTTAGTTTAAGATGCTAACACACTAAAGTAATCCCAACATTCAGAAGCCTAAGATTGTGAGTTTGAGGTCAGCATGGGCTACACAGCAAGTTCCAGGATGGTCTGGACTACATGAGACCCAGTCTCAAAATTATTATATTATTTTTATTGAATTTTTGTGATTTTCACAGGATATAACTGGATGGTATTTAGATCCCTTCCCCTACCCCCACCTCCCATTATTGCCCTCTGCCCAATTTAATGTGCTCTTATTATATATATAATAAAGCCAATGGAATAATTTGTGTTTCCAAAAAAAAAGAAACTCCAGTCAAACACTGATCCTTTCTGATAAACGCTTTGGAATTGTATCCCTAGATTTTCACTATGGAAATGACTCATTTCTTAAATGATTTTAGGGTCTCAGTTCTTGAGAGGGAAATGTTATAGGAATTATCTGGCTTGGAGGCCATTGAGATTAGACCCCCTCCCTCATGATCCACTTTGGATGTCATCTCCTGTTTCCTTGGTAACTCTGGAAAGGGAAGCTTCGCAACTGCTGCTCTTTAGGACTTAAAATACCATATGAAAAGGTGGGTGTACTGGGGCTCTGTTGAGGCCTGTTAAAGGAAAGCGATTTCCTCTGGGTCAAAACAATGGGCTCTGAGTTCTACCTCTGGTCCTGGTTGGAGACATGCCATTCTGATCTGCTCCAAAGATTAGAACATTACATACCATTATCTCTACCCTTAAGAGTTAATTCAGTTGAGCTTGTCAATCACCTGGCTTAGTGACTACCCTTTAGGAAGTCTGATTCACCTACAGCCAAGCTAAGGAAACAGAAGGACTAATTATCCTTTAATGAGATCATGTACGTTTCCTTCCAGAAGCTCCTCCCTCAGCATAGTCACTTAAAGAGCCAAGCTCCTCTTGCTAAGTGTGCTGGATAGCTTTAGTGCCAATTTGACACATCTGGGTTGAGGGAGCCTCAATTGGGGAATTTCCTCTATTGGACTGGCCTGTGGCCATGTCTGAGGGACATCTTCTTGATGAGTGATGTAGGAGGGCCCAGCCCACTGTGGGTGGTGCCACCCCTGGGCAGGTGGGCCTGTGTTGCATAAGAAAGCAGGCTGAGCAGGGGCCAGGAGAGCAAGCCAGTAAGCAACATTCCTCCATGGCCTGTGCTCCAGCTCCAGCCTCCAGGTTCCTTCCCTGAGTTCCTACCTTGAGCTCCCGGATGAACTATGACCTAGGATATGTAAGCTAAATAAACCCTTTCCTCCCCAAGTTGGTAGTGGTCAGAGTATTTTGTGACAGCAATAAAGAACAAACTAAGACACTGAGGCTTGCTCACTCTTCTGAGTTACTCAGAAAATCCTAACTTTTCTTTCTTTTTAAATTATTTTTATTTTTTCTGTGTATTAGTATATTGCCTGCATGTGCATAAGTGCCCCTATGTTGTGCAGTGCCTGTGGAGATCAGAAGAGGGCATTGGATTCCCCTGGAAATGGAGTTATCAAGCTGTTGTTAGCCACCATGTGAGTACTGGGAATCGAACCCAGGTCCTTTGCAAGAGCAGCCAGTGCTCTTAACTGCTGGGCCATCTCTCCAGCCCCATAACTTTTTTTCTTCTTCCTATCTCTTTTTCCAAAGCCTGGGCATACTTTCCCTGCTTTCTGGGATTTCTCACTCTTTCTCTGAAGCTACCCAGGCCCCTTCTGCTATATGGATGCTCACAAATGGTATGGCTTTCTCTCCTCCTTTTCTGCATCTCCTTCCTAGTGGCTGTCAAGATTTTTCAGCTTGCCTGCCTGGTGTTCTTTTTCTCTAAGATTCTAATAAAATTGTCCTTGACCTTCCTACTGAGTCTTTTTGAAAAATTCTCTTATTAACAAGACGACTCACAAAAGAGAACCCTAGTATCCCTATTAACATATGATATCCAACATGGGGCTTCCCATTTTCTGTGGCAATAATGTTTATTTGCTTACTTTCATTGTTAATCATCCAAAAAAAATTTGGAATTGATATTCAGGATTTTATAAGATGAGAAATAAATAAGGAATAAATAAAGAAGTAGAGAATGTGTTGGAAGGGAGAATTATCATGAAGTATATACCCTAAAAGCCAAGGGTCTAGAACTGCCCACAAATATTTGTCATTAGAGCAAGTTTAACAAACACTTGAGCTCTACCAATTTTATGGTTTTTGACATAGAGAAAAATGGGGCTGGAGAGATGGCTGAGCAGTTAAGAACACTGGCTGCTCTTATAGAAGGACCTGGGTTTGATTCCCAGCTCCACATGGCAGCTATCAATCATCTGTTACTCCAGTTCCAGGGGATTTGAGGTCCTCTTCTGGCTTCAGCAGGCATTACACGAACTGATGCACTTACACGCATGTAGGCAAAACACTCATACACAGACAATAAATTAGATAAATAAAACAGAAAAAAATGCAGTCTTAGACCTCAGAATGCATTGCTAAGCAAAAGCCATGGGAATTTCAGCATCTTCTCTTTTACCCCATAATAGTCCTTTCCCTAGTGATCTACAAGAGCTCCAGCCCTCATTAGTCAGATGGTATGACAGACTGACCAAAGAAGACATTGCAGGTTTTACAGAATGGTGTTACATAATAGGAAAAATGCTGGGAGGTTTTTTTTTAATCCATAAACATTTATTTCTAGTCTGCACCAAAAACTAAGACAAGAAGAATCCTTTCAAGATTGTGTAATGAAACAATGAAAATTCTCTATTCCACCCAGCTTTACTGTTCTACCACAGTTTTCTACAGACTGAAATTTATTTCAGTACCCTCACATTGAGCAAGTTAATATAAAGAAGATTCCAGAGGATGAAGTTTAGAAGATGGCAAAATAACAACAGCAACAACAACAAATCATAATAATCATGTTAGAATTTCTATTTTCTTTGGAAATAGAAAAAGATTAACTAGAAAAAAAGCCCTGAAATTTTTCAGTGATTCTAAGAGCAGTCTGTGGAAACTGTTCAGCTTTACAAAAGATATCATCCTTAGAGCTTTGTAACTTACTAAATCAAGATTTTTTAATTTCTATATTTTTATTATTGTCGTTCTTTTGGATCCTAGAACTGTTTCTCGTGTTGTTTTGTGTTTGGGGTTTTAAGAACGTTTTGTTTTGGGGTGTTTATTTTTTGTAGTGGTGGTGGTGGTGGTGGTAGTTCTTAAACCTAAAGCTTCACACGTCAGACAAGTGCTCTACCATTATACTGCTGAGCTACATATCTAGCCCAAAGGTATAGCCTAGGCTGCTCTCAAGCTTGTGATCCCCTGTCTAATCTTCCTTGGCACTTGCCTACTTGCAGGAGTACCACCAGCATCAGTTAAAAAAAAAAAAAAAAAAAAAAAACTTCTCCTGTAACCCAAACTAGCCTAGAGCTCACTATATAACCAAGGATGATCTTCAACTCAACCTCCTTCCTCCACCGTCCCTGGTGCTGGGGTTGCAGGTGTACATCATCATGCCTGACCTAGCATCTCTGATATGGAATGAAATATTTCTCATAGTCTATCAGGGGTGAGGGGATAGAGACACAGATCCATGTGGTTACCCTCAGTAGCCTGAGGAATTTCCTCAATCTTTTAGGGACCTGGACATGAGCCAAACCTGAATTTGTGACTTCAGTGAAGGAAAGAATTCAAACCTAGCCACTTTCAAGCAGAATTGGAAATTTTATTAAAGATATTTAATATAGACTTTAATCATGAAGATTAGGAGAAAGATGCCACAAATAAAACATATCCAAGTATGAGTAGACGTCTCAAGGCAGCGTCATAATTAACTATCTTAGCACCATCAGCCGTACCTTTTTCTCTCTCTCTCAAAGTACATTTTTAAAGGTTGCTAAGAAATCCTTTTCCTCTTTTCTCTCTCTTTTGATAAGTGAGATTTAGGGTGGCTCTGAAGAGAATTTGGAAGGATTATAATCTACTGAGATAAAACTAGAAGCTGCTAGGATTACACAGGGGTTAGTACATGTCCTTTCCCTATAAATGGGGTTTCTAGTGAGATTCCTAGAAAATTGTAGGTTCATAGCTGGGAAGGCAGAAAGGCCTTCAGGAATTTATTTACGCATTACAATTAACAAACTACTGTTTTAAAGTAGTCATTTCAAGTACACTTAGATACTAAGGAAATATAATGAAAGAGAATATTAAAAAGAATCAAAACATAGCATTTTAAAACAAACAAATGAGAATACTGGAATGAAAAGACTAAATAGCAACAGTGAGGTAGCTCAAAACCCTGACAACCTGAGTTCAATCCCCAGAACCTACAGTCAAAGGAGAGAGCAGACTCCCAATATGTCCTCTGACCTCCATATGTGTGCTGTGGCACGCGTGTCCCTGTACTCATACACACATTCTTCATAAATGCAATTGAAAAATCTTTTTTGAAAAGACAAAATATCAGAAACAAAAATTCACTAATGAGTTTAAGAGATTGGAAATCTCTCTTAAAAGATTGGAGACTCTCTTAACAGAAAAAATATAGCTAGTGGTGGTGCATGCCTTTAAGCCCAGCATTTGGGAGGCAGAGGCAGTCAGATATCTGAATTTGAGACCAGCCTGATCTACACAGCAAGTTCAAAGGCCAGCTGTGACCACAGGGAGACCCTGTCTCAAAAAAAACAAAAAATAAATTATATATAATATATATGTGAAAGGGGGGAGAAAACAATGATATAGATGAAAACTGACTTCTTTTAAATTTTTTATATTTATTACTTTTAAAGGCAGGGCCATGCATGGCTCTGATTTAGAGGTCAGAGGGCAGCTTTGTGAAGTGGATTCTCTTTCTACCTTTGTGTGAGTTCTGAGTATGGAACTCACGCAGGTTGTAAGGCCTGTACAGCTGTCAGCAAGCACCTCTACTAGCTGAGCTGTTGCCAGGATGATAGCTGACTTCTTATCACAAAAAAATTAAATCAGAAGAGAATTGAACAATATTTATAAAAGGATGAAAAAATTTAACCTAGGAGTAGGATTCTATATCTAGTAAAAATATCCTTTGGGACTGAAGGCAAAATGAAGGCCTTTTCACACATATGAAAACTAAGAATGTTGTTGGTACTACAAGATCATGCTTAAGAAAATTTTTCAGGCTAAAGAGAAATGATAGAGGATGAAAATGTAGGCAATGAGTTCATGAATGGTAAACATATGGGTGAATATGAAGCAATTGTTCTTTCATTGTCCTTGAGATAATAAAAACTATAGTATCTCACTGTAAGACTGTGTCACATGTACCTGCAGTACCTATGACCCTGGTGGTACAAAGAGGCTGGAAGTGAAGGCCCAGACAGCCAATGGCCAACGTCACCATAGGCTCTATAAAAGCCTCTGTTTTGTGTATAACTTCAGTGAGGCAAGTGCACACATGTAAGTGCACAGTTTGATGAATTTACTCATGGGACACGTAAATACCATCGAGATCAAGATTTTAAATGCCTGGTTCCTCTGAGCATTCCCTGTGACCCTCTCCATTTGACAACATTCTTCTCACCTGTCACTACAGGTCACTTTCCTATACTGACCCTCATTTTCCTACACCCCCCTTTTCCTATCCCTCAGTTTTCCATTCTGCCATTCTTACCTTGAGGGCTGAATTGGCACCTCTGTCAAAGACACATTGGTGGGATACATGGAGTCAGGGCTAGAAGAATGGACTAATTGATTTCTAAAACAGAGGCACGGGACTAAGGACAACAGGCAGAGTAAACAGAAGAATGGCAGGCCTTCTCTGAACATGTCTTGGCTACCAACTAGTTTTTATGGAAGGAAAACAAACACCATTTATTTTCCATTCAAATTCCACTTTGTCCGACAAGTCTATTGGCAGTCCCAGAGCTGGCCTAGATGATCTCTATGAGGACTTTCAGTTCTGGCTTTCTCTGGTTTTACAGCCTCATAAGTGGGCTTCAAATCTCTTCCCCAAGGGGCTTTTCCAGCAGTAGCAGCTGAGTGCCCGCAGCAGCCAAAGACCCCTCCCTCCCAGCCCCAGAACTTGTTAATGATGGTGGTGCTGGTCTTGAGTTCAGTGTTGCTGATTAGGCAGCAGTAGGTGTGGAAATGAAGCAGGCTCTGAAGATAAGTTAATTAATTACTATGGTTATAAAAACATCAAAAGCCACCAGCAGGAAGGGCTCTTTGATCTCCAGTTCAGCACCCTTTCAAGTTGTTTCCCTTGGCCTATCCAGAAAGTTCTTGCTTCTTTTCTATCTTGATTTTTAGTGAATATTCTAGTAGGAATGGCCTCCAGCAGTATCCACCTGCCCAGTGATGAATGGAAAGTGGCTAAAGTGTCAACCTAAGCACACAGTTAGCTACCTGCCTCTCAGCATCACCCAAAAGGCTCAAGGTTCCAACTACATAAATTGGAATCGCAGCTTTTCCTTTATGAAGTTTCTGTACCAAGAAACTTGAACAAGGGGACAAAAACTAGAATGTTCTGTAACAATAGAATGAACATACTGCTAAGCATTCTAACAATGGAATACTTACTAAAAATCCATAAAAACAGGCAAGCTACAGCTCCATATAACAGTATAGCACATCTGGCAGGGTGTGGTGGTGCACACCTTTAGTCCCAGCACTCAGGAGGCACAGGCAGGCACATGTCTCTGAGTTCAAGGCCAGCCTTGTCTACATAGTGAGTTCCAGGCCAGCTGGGGCTACAGGGAGACCCCGTCTCAAAAAGATCACACAAGAAAAAGAAAAACACAGTATAGCACATCTGACAGGCATAATGAAAGAAACCAGCAGTGAGGTGGTATCTGTTACACAACACCATGTGTATACACTTCAAAACATGCAAACTGAATCAGAGAGTTTCTACATGAATATTTAGGAGTCAAAAACATAGAGCCAGAAGCATTCAGATTAAACTAAAGGAAGAGGAGGGAGGGCTGGGACCAGCAGGGACATACATGGGAGGGGTGTTCTGAGGGTGAGAGATGTTGTGCTTTTTGCTGAGGTGAGGGCTCATTGCATTATACATTGCTTCTGGGTTTTTTTTCCCTGTATCATCTTTCACAATTTAAAAGAGAGAGAGAGCTTTGAAGAAAAGACTAAAAATTTTAACACTAGGAAGAAATCGATGTTTCCAAAAAGAATAAAGAAAAAGGAAGAGAAAAGTCTATACAGCTGCTGCAATGCCAACGCAAGCCCAGGGCTGTCAGACTGACTGGGAACATAAGGTAGGAAGCGGATTTATGCTTCACAGAAAGGAATCTGTTCTTCTGACAGCCCATCTTTCACCTATGCAGCACACTGAAGAGTATTCTGGGGCTTGTTTTCACCAAGGGCTGCTGGGAAAGCCCACCAGGAAACCTGAAAGGAGATGTGGCTGCTCTCGCCCGTTTTACCATTGATGATGCCAGAACCCTATCAGAAGCAACAGTCTCCCTGGAGCCAAAAGAGGAGGCTGGAACACTTCCCTGAAAACAAGCCCGTGCAGAGCCTGTACTTCCGGATAGGGAAAGGCTGTGTTGGGAGCTGTGGGGGCACTTCATTCCCAGAACGTGGCAGCAGGGGATGCTTTCCAATTATTCTGTGGTTCAGGCTGTGGTTTGTACTCTCAGAGCCTCCAGCTGAGCCCTGTGGCACTGCAGATGAAACAAATTAGATTAATACTGCTGATCCAAGAACCAGGTTCCACATTACCAGGACCAACTGCCCCAAAAAGGCTTTGATTTACTACCAAAGATGAGGAGCCAGGTGTGCTCTCTCAGGACAAGGAGGGTATTGGGTAATTTTGATAGACTGCCCCCTTCTACACAGAATCAACAAAGTTCCTTCTGTTCCTTTTTCTTTTAACATCCTAAAGATCCCCAAATGCCTTAACAGAATCAGAACATGCTTTAATATGGAAAGAAGCGCCACTGGCCATGGGCAAGGTCAGTCCACATACAGACACACACGGCACAGCAAGCCTGCCCTGTTGATCCCTTAGCCCTACCTTTTTTTGTGGCAGTAGAGATGAGCTCCACTGGACTGGTGTCTGCGACCCCTATCTGTTATCAAAAGTACTTAGTAGCTACCATATCACCTTCATTGCTGGACTGTAATCTTCACACGCGCACACTCACACACACACACACACACACACACACACACACACACACCCCTCAGGACACAATCTGAGCAAGTTGAATTCATCTTTTGTCTCTCAGCCTGGCCAAATGGCTTAACTAATCACTCTAAATGTTTGCAGAGGACTTGGCATATAGCTCACAGCACCTACCTAGTATTTACAAGGCCTTAGATTTTAGCCCCAGCAAAGGAAGAAAGGAAGGAAGGGAGGGAGGGAGGGAGGGAGGAGATCAGTGTGCTGGGTGTGGTGGCACACACCCTTAGTCCCAATCCCAGCACTCCAGAAGCAGACAGATCTCTGTGAGTTCGAGGCCACCTACAGGTCTACATAGCAAGTACCAGGCAAGTCAGGGCTATATAGTGTGACTCTGTCTCAAAAAAATAAATAAAATTGAAAAATTTAAAAAAAGAAGGAAGGAAAGGGGTAAAAAAAAGTAAATAAATGTTTATAGGAAAGAAGGCTCAAATCTGTGTGCATTAGTCTCTCAGCTGTACCAGTAACCATACTAGATGTTTAATGCATATAGTCCTCACAAACAACTGAGATAATGTTGTTATCAGCACTTTATAGATAAGGAAACTGAGGCTCAAAAATTTTAGATGTCTTGTCCAAGGTAACATAGCCAATTAGAATCGTAGCTTTACTTCAGTCTAAAACTGTCCCTCTGCAAAGGCCCTGCTCTTCTTTCTGCACTGAGTAAATAAATGGGGTTGATGATACACATGAGATGAATCACACACACCCCTGGGTGATGCTAACACTGCTTCCCAATAGCCCTGGCGTGAAATTCATAGGACTTTTTAAATCCTTTGGCTAGCTCCTAGTGGTACTGAAATTCACACAAAGACAATAGAAGGGTGGCCCTGTTACTCATTTATGAGATACTGTCTCTGCCCACACAACCACTGGGCCTAAGGGGAATGCCACTAATTTATGACTGGCACTTCCTCTGTCTGTAAGCAGAACCAAGCCCAGGAAGGTTAAACAGACTCCTGAACTTGCCCAAGCCTGCTCCTTGGGATGTCTTTCTCATCATCTGCCCAGCAAATACCTGTTTATCCTGTAGGACCCACCTCATTCAGGAGGCCTACCCTAGCCACTCAGCCACTCAACTACTGGGGACTGGATGGGGACTAAACACTGTGGGATCTAAAATAATCCAAAGTCTCTCTACCTTGAGGAGCATCAAGTCCAACAGGGAAGACAAGAAAATTTTCAGTAAGATGCAGTATAAGAGGACACCGTGCCTCCTGGTGCAGTATTGATATTGTATACTATTAACCAAGTATTTTTTTAAATTTCGTATATGGGGATAGGGGCATGTGCATGCCATGATACACATAGCTCATATGTGGAAGTCAGATGACAACTTGTAGGAGTTAGTTCTCTCCTTTCCACCATGTAAGTTCCAGGAGTTTAACTCCAGTCATCAGGCTTGGTGGCAAGCATCTTTACCCGCTGAGTCATTTTGCTGATCCTCAGTCAAATAGCCTTAACAGAAAAAGTAGATCCTAATCAAGCCTCCAAACTTAACTACCAGTCTACAGGAATGTGGAGCCTTCAAGAGCATGTTACAAACACCACAGCAGTAGAATCAATGGGAAGCAGACTCCAGAAATAGAACAACTGAGCTGACTTCTTCAATAAACACATGGACAGTGGGGGTTACAGGGGAACTGTTAATTGGTTTAAAAGAAACAACCAGGGCTGGAGAGATGGCTAAGAAGTTAAGAGCACTGGTTGTTCTCACAGAGGACCTGGGTTTGGTTCCCAGAACCCAATGGAGACTAATACCCATCCATAACTCCAGTTCCAGAGGATCTGATGCCCTCTTCTGACCTATCTGGCATTCCTTGATACAGGTGCACTTATATACACGCAGGCAATACACTCATACGCATAAAATAAAAAACAAGAAAAATCTTAAACATATTAATCAAATGGAACTGTAGACCTAACTTAGGGAGAAGAGTCATTAAGTAGAAATTTTGGCAACAATTAGAAAAAAATGAACATCATCCAAGTATCACATGGCATTAGAGTTATTGCTGTTAACTTTGTTATGACAATAGTTTTGTGGTTATGTCAGAAAAACAGCCTTACCAGTTTTATATATATAATGAAATAATGCCATGTATGGAATTTGCCTTAAATTTCTCCTCCAGTATAGATTGCCTGGTAAGTGTGCTAATGGGTAAATGCAGAGGGCAGTAGGAATTCAGAGAGGAGGCTCTTAACTAGCCTGAGCTGGCAGGGCTGTCTGTACAGAACAGCATCAGTCATGAGCTGTTCTCGCACTCTTCGTGCTGCACTATGATTAGCGCACAGGAAGGCAGCTAGTTTGTCTTGGAGATCCCAGTAGCAGCAAAGCATAGCAAACAAAGATGCTAAGGGAGGGCTACTCACTGAATCACCTGCCATCACCCAAAATCCTTCTGATGCTCCCATTAAAGCAGCAGCAAATACTGAGTGTCATGGTGGACATGGAGGACAAAGAAATAGAAATAGACTCTACTCTCAAGGGAAGAAAAGGCATCAACACAGAGAGATGGCTTTTGAGAATGAACTAAATATGCTAAGTGTTAAATGAGCAGTATAACATGCTGAATGTTGCACCTCTGAAGGAGCATCTGAGGATCTGTGCTCAGAAATGGCTCATGAGGGAAAGAGGCCAGCTGGACCCATGCCTGCATGTAGGGACAAGCCAGGGCTTGGGAGGTGAGAGTAACTGTAGAAATGTAAAGGAAGAAGGGGTACAGGCATGGAATGGTTCATCACAGTATAGGGAAGTATACAGACGAAAGCAATAGTGCCCCCAAATCTTCCCTGACCATCAAAACTCACCTGAATTCCTTTGCCACACTGGGCATAAAGAAGGGAATGCTCGGGGAAAACATGCTCACAGGTAAAGGGGCCCTGCACAGCCACTAGATTCTGCAAATGCACGTGGGAAAGGACTAGGGGGGGAGGTCAAGCACATCATTCTTGTCCCTGGCCACTGTTGAATCAGAATCCTAAAAACTCCATCCTCTCTATCAATATCACAAGAGACCTAAATGGAAACATTTGCTCAGAATATGTTTTAGAATTTGTCTGCATAGTCCAAACAAGACTAAAAAAAGGGGCCACTAGCTGCTCATTCTTAGGGACTGGGAAAAACCACTCTAGACTGCTCATCTCAGGGTGTCTCTCTGGCCTATCAGAGATGCCATGAAAGCAGCTTTCCCATACTGAAACCCTAACTTAGAAACAGGCAGGGAAGCCCCAAGAATGTCTCTCACCAACCCACTACAAATTATGGCCAAAGACAAAACTCTGTTGACTTATAGAAAATGTCAAAAGTTATCTCTTGGCTGGTCCAAAAGTAATGAATTCCCTCAAAAAAAAAAAACTGTTCACTATCAGTTACAGACCAAAGTCCTTGCTCTACACTTTCTACCTTCCCACTGTTATGCCTGACTAGTCTAAAATTTAAACTTTAAAAAAATTATCTCTTGTACACCAAAGTCTATGAACTGAGATTTAGGACCACTGCAAAAGGAGTGAGTCCCTTTGAAGAAAACGGAAATAGAAACCACATTCACTTGAAGAATACATGGAAATCCCCTAGAACTTGAAACTGAGCAGCTTGTCGGAGCCTCAAGAGCAATCAGAACAGGCATAGAAGTCATCAGGAACCATGACACCTCTCTCTCTGTCTCTCTCTCACTCTCACTCTCTCTGTGTCTCTCTGTCTCTGTCTCTCTATCTCTGTCTCTGTGTCTCTTTCACTGTCTCTGTGGCTCACTTTCTATGTCTCTGTCTCTTTCTCTGTCTGTCTCTGCCTGTCTCTCTCTGTCTCTGTCTCCCCCCCCACCGACTCCACCCCATATCTCTAGTGTCTGTAATTTTCTGGTCTCTGATATTCTGTAAATATTCTTACACAAACATGACTCACACATAGCTGCTCAAATCTTACTTTGTATGAAGGTTACAGTGGCCAGGTATGGTGATACACGCCTTTAATCCCAGCACTCAAGAGGCAGAGGCAGGCAGGTCTCTGTGAGCTCAAGGCTAACTTGATCTACATAGCAAGTTCTGGATCAGCTGGAACTTGCTATGGGGAGATGCTGTTTTAAAATAATTCAAAACAATTAAAAGATTATAGTGAATTTTTAAAGATTTTTATAAATCCTTTCACTGGCTTATTTAATCGAATTAAATTCCTATATCTGCTTTTATATTCAATCTGTTATGATTTGCTCTTTTAAAGTACATGAAGTACTTAGCTTTAAAAAAGGCACTTGTGTTTTCTTTTTATAGGCTTTTCAAATAGTTTTGGTTAATCTTCAATATACTACCAAAATTCAGCAAGTGGTAGTTGCTTGATGCTTAGTTGTAATGTGGAATCTGGAATTACGTGAATGACTTTTTCTCACCATATGTATCGTATTTTCTTATATAATTCATTCTCCAAATCACACTCCTTAATGTTCCATCAAAAACGTCCCTATGTGTTGCAAAGCCTTCAAAATCATAAAGTAACAAGTACACGTTTTTCAAACTTCTTCATTTCAGGACCAGGGGTGTGCCTCAGTGGTAAGAGGACTTGCACAGCATACTCCAGGTTTGATTTCTAGTGCTCAGGGAGAAAGAAAATCCAGTTTTGGGGTTTTTTTTGGAAACTCAAATGTTATTATTGTTATCATTGTCAAATGCTATTGATTATTTTCCTTACGGTGACATGGCAACTTTCTTTATTTTCAGGAAAATACTTGCCAAGTAGCTGGATCTGAGAAATCATAAGTTGGCCTTTCAATAACAATGATATTCCTTGAAAAAGCCAGTGATTTAGTTCACAACTCCAGCAATCCCATGAGCACTTTTCCTCAGAAAGACACCTTCAGCATTTGGTAGATGAGCACTGTGTGTGCTTCTCATTTCATCACACAAATTATAAGATGGCATGTATTCAAGGGTCAAGATTAATAAAATCAGTAATTTGAGAGCCAGGTGTGATGGTGCACGCCTTTAATCCCAGCACTTGGGAGGCAGAGGCAGACAGATCTCTGTGAGTTCTAGGCCAGCCTGATCTACGTAGTGATTTCCAGGTCAGCTGGGGCTACAGGAAGACTCTGTCTCAAAAAAAATTAATTAACTAATTAATAATAATATCCACTGCTTCGGCATTCTTAAGTGAAATTGGTTTTCCTTCTTTCCTTCCTTCCTTCCTTCCTTCCTTCCTTCCTTTCTTTCCTGTTATTTCTATTTTTACTGTGAGTGCTGTGAATAAGGAATATAAAGACATAAATGCTACAACCATGATTCATGATGAAAATTCAATTACACCATCCATCACTGATGCTATACCATCAGTTTAAAAGTATAGGGGAGATTCTGAGAGATGGCTCACTGATTAAGAGGACTGGCTGCAGAGGACCCAGGTGTGGTTCCCAGCACCCGCATGGCAGCTAAAAACCATCTGGAACTGAAGTTGAAATGGATGCTGAGTCAGGCTGGTTTTGTTCAGGCATTACTGTCATGTGGCATCACATTGAAATATCCCATGTGAAGAGGGGGCTCTCTACTCCAAACGCACAGATGGGCACCCAAAGCAGTCTCAAGGAAAAAGGAACTATAGGACTTCCCCAGCCATACATTGTAAGTTATATGACAGCGAGCACAAGGCTAGCTTGATAGCTTGCACCAGAGTGCTAACTCACAGATCAGTATCAGGAGAAGTTTTGAGGACAGAAGGAATTACAGAACATCCCCAGTATTACACAAGTGTAAGTCATCTGTCAACAAGCATAAGGCTTTCTTAGTCGCTTATACCACGACATTAAAATTTCTTTATCTGCTTTTTGTTTTTATCTCCTTTGCTAGGCCCAATCTGCAAAGAACAAGTTCTGAACTTTCACTTTCATTTCCACTTTTATGCTTTCACTGTGGGGAACTTTTTATTCCCTAAATCTTGAGTGTATGTATGGCAATTAATGAGTTAACTTCAAGGAATTGAAGCTGACGTTTCACCAAAACAAATTTATGAACTTTTAAATGTTATTAGAAATATTGTGCCTAGTATCCAAACCATGGGACATTTGACTCAGGATCTTGGGCGGGGGTGGTGACTGATTAAGTTGCTGCTAAAGAATGGTTTGGCTGAAGCATTCAACTCTTTGAGAAAAGGGGAACTTCCAAAAAATCCATCTCTTACTGAACTTCATGCACCTCCTCCATCTAATTCTCCTGCCTTCCACCCAGCTCCCTCCACTCAGGCGAAAGTGGCAGAAGAGACTAGTGAAGCTAAGTATACCGGGCTCCTGCAGCTGCGGAGGCTAGAGATGTGGCCTGTGCTGGGTCTCAAGCCTATTTTTCTCTGAAATAGAATATCCTTTCCCTTCTTGAGAGTCCTTTGCTCTGTGCTTGTTGTCTGGTTGTGTTTCTGCCTCATCGTGTCCTAGGTCCCTCTGCTTTTGAATTCACTTTCCAGTTATGATGGCATGGAAAAGCTAAAGAGAGAGAACATTCCAATATCATCTTTTCCCAAATTCTTTACTGTTTTCTGTGTTCCTGATTCTCTAGATTATGAGTACTTAATCCAATTTATTATGTGACTTTTCTAATCCAAACAGCCCTCTTTAAAAGAGGAATTCACTCTGAGTGCTGATATGCTTGTCCCCTATCTAGATTGAGAAATGTAATACAAACTGGCAAATTATAAGTATTTAAAATCTAAAAAAAAGGTCAAAAGGAACATATAAGGGAAAATTAAAGGTTTAACCCACAAGGAAATCAAGTCTCTCCCTAACTTATTTAAAATCACTAGAAGGGAGCTGGAAAGATGGCTCAGTGGTTAAGAGCATTGGCTGTTCTTGCAGAAGATCCAGGTTCAAATCCCAGCACCCACATGGCAGCTAACAACAGTCTATAACTCTAATTCCAGGAGATCTGATGCCCTCTTCTGTCTTCCATGGGCACTGCATGACATGGGTGTACTGACACACATGCAGCAGACATAACACTCATACACATAAAATAAAATAAATAAACAATAATAACAGTAATAAAATAATAAAATTATTAGAGGCTGTCTAACTTCCCTGATACACGAGGGCTAATATTTACTCCAGAGGTTTTTAATGGATGATGGGTGCTACATAGACAGGATAAAATTAACCAGGCAAAATAAGTTCATTAAAATCATAGGGTATTACTAAAGAGTCACATCAGTAAGAGGGAATAAACCCAAATAGGCTTTACTTTCTTTGTAGCCAATAATAAAGATGGATGAGATACAGGGAAATTTAGGCCTCGTCAGGTGAGGAAGGCAGCTAAATCTGAAATGGCCTCTTTCCTCTGTAGAGCAAGATAAGGGAAATTTTGATATGTTCCTTTTGTCTTATGGGGGCATTCTTGGCCTGTATCCATTTGACCCAGACATTAAAAAAAAATGCTTGATGGTTTTCTGCATTCAAGCCTGGTCTAAATTTAAATTGGAAGATAAAAAGTGGCCTTTAATGGTAAATATCAATCAGAATATTGTCCTACAACTTTATCTCTTTATAGGAGAAAGGGTATTTATTGTTTTTCTGATTATCTGCCTCCATTTACATACACAAGCTAACTAATTGTGGGTAGAAACTTATTTTGCCTGGTTAATTTTATCCTGTCTATGTAGCACCCATCATCCATAAGGCATCTGGTCACCCAAAGTATATCTAGGGAGGATATTCTGAATAGCTTCTGTTGTCAACTTGATACACCTGGTTGAGGGAGCCTCAGTTGAAGAATTGCTTCCAGTGGACTGGCCTGTGTCCATGTCTGTGGGACATTTTCTTGACTGCTGAGTGATGTGGGAGAGCCCAGCCAACTGTAAGTGGTGCCACCCCTGAGAAGGTGCTTCTGTATTATATAAGATAGTAGGCTGGTCATGGACCAGGGGAGCAAGCCAATAAGCAGCATACCTCCATGGTCTGTGCTCCAGGTTCCTGCCCTGAGTTTCTACCTTGGCTTCCCTCAGTGATGAAATATGACCTGGGAGATATAAGATAAAATAAACCCTTTCCTCCCCAAGTTGATTTTGGTCAAGTGTTTTTATCACAGCAACAGAAAAAAGTAGAATAGAGGATCTCAGGTTAGACACTGGTATGAGTGTTAACTGCCTTACAATAATGATCTCATAAAGTTCAGAGATACCAGAGGGTGACTTTTGTCAATTTGTGTTCCTAATGCAAGACCCAGAAGATCACAAGACTCATATGGGGAAATCTATATAAATTATAAAGAGGACAGATGTTTTAGGCCCAGCCTAAAGCACTGGACTCAAGTTCCCTGTCGCTGTGCAAAACTGAGTTCAGTTTTACAGAAAAATAAATGTCTTTTGTGCATACTTTATATTGGCAAATTGTCATATGCTGTTTTGAGTTCACTGAGAAGCTGGCCCTGGAGATGTAATTTGGCTCTCCCACTTCAGACCCAAGCATGTTTGTCTCAAAGTGTCTTCCAAATTACCTTTCCTGAGTTTTGTTGGCCCCCTAACTCTGTGACAGGGAAGAGGCAGCCCAAGAGTAAAGGCATTGTGCCTTTGAGAACAGCTAAGAGTTAAATTATTTCCAACATAGGTTACTATTATTTATCTCATAAAGATGTCTATAGTAGAAAAAAATTTTTTAATGGTGCTCTATTTTGCCACTAGCTTTCCTACTCCAATTTAAGATAACTATAGGGGCTGGAGAGATGGCTCAGTAGTTAAGAGCACTGATTGTTCTTGCAGAAGACCCGGGTTAGAATCCCAGCACCCACATGGCAGCTAACAACTGTCTGTAACTCCAGTTTCAGCGAATCTAAGGACCTCTTCTTCCTTCCATGGACACTGCACAACACAGATGCACTTACACACATGCATGCATAACACACATACACATAAAAATAAATAAATAATTTTTTAGAAAGATAACTCTATAATGTTTTTATAACTCTTAATGTCTATAATTCTCTCCCACTTTGAGACCCTGTCATATTGCCTCTGGTATGATATAATGTCCCTTAATTTCTCATACCTCAAGACCACCAAGACACCTATGGTCATTACATACTCTTTATCCTGATAATGCTAGTTTCTGAAGGGTAATTTCATATAAATTCCATTCCCAAACCTGCCACTCTGATTTCTAACATTATCTACTTTCCTGAATCCTACCACCCTGATTTCTAATAACTTTAACTCCCTGTGTAGTTCAGGTTGGTATCCAATTTGCAGTTCTCTTGCCTTCTCCTCCTGAATTCTGTGATTACAGGTATGCACTACCATGTCCAGCAGGAATGATAGTTTGTAAGAATAAAGCATGGCATGGTGGCACGTAGCTGTAATTCCAACACTTGGAAAGCTGAGGTGTGAGGATCTTGAGTTTCTTGAGGCAAACTTGGGCTACATGGTGAGACCATCAGGAGAAAGAAAGAAACAGAAAGGAAGGAAGGGACGGAGGGAGGGAGGTAGGGAGGAAGGGAGGGAAAGAAATAAAGGAAGAGAAAATGTTTATTGACTAAACTGAGTATTTCCATTCACACTAGAAATTATAGACTTCATTGCATTATAAACATTTTTAATGTAGTAGACCACCTAGAGGACTTCTCACTGTAACTGTTTTGGCAGAAATGAAGATATTTTAAAAAGACACTTGTGTCTCTCCCTTTGACTGTCAGATTTGAAACAGTGGTCTCCAATGGAATTTCCCCAGGAATCTCATGCTGGGAAAAGAAAACTGCCTGGCACCAGCTAGAGAAGGATCTTGTCTCCTAGAAAGAGATTTCACATAATTCTAACAACTT
The DNA here is from genome assembly GCF_000622305.1 of Nannospalax galili. Taxonomy (NCBI): domain Eukaryota; kingdom Metazoa; phylum Chordata; class Mammalia; order Rodentia; family Spalacidae; genus Nannospalax; species Nannospalax galili. The sequence continues at coordinate 2,242,588 of NW_008337054.1, forward strand.
ATAAGACCACCTTCTAGGAGAGACCAACACCCAGACAATGGTGACAGACAGACAAACAACACCTTGACCAGGACTGCTTAGTAATATATATTTCTTCCATTTTTTTAAAGCCTAAACCTCACGTCAGGACCCCAAACATAGACTTCACCGGGAGTAACTGAACTCCTTGTTTCCTCTTCCCAGTGTAGATACACTGAATAAATAACTCTTCTCTCCTTTCATTTTGACTTGTCTGTTTAATTGGTCTAACGGGGATGAGTGGCTGATACCACTTTGTTAGGGCTGCAAGCAGCCAAGCTCTGACCTCAACAACATGAGAATAAAATGAGATCTACACAGAGAAGCAGCCCCTTGATCCTTCAATACAATCCAGTTTCTCTAATCTTTTTCCAAGTATCACTTTTTAGAATATTATTTCAAGTAGTCAACTGGACTGAGAAGAATGAAGATTAAAGCTGAAAAGGAAACCAACAACATGCCTTTAAAACTCATAAATCAAGGGACTGGAGAGATGGCTCAGCAGCCAAGTGCACTGGCTGCTCTTACAGAGGACCTGAGTTCAAATCCCAGCACCCACATGGTGGCTAACAACCATCCACAACTCCACTTCCAGGGGATCCAATACCCTCTTCTGGCCTCTGTGGGCATTGTACAATATGGGTGCACTTACATACATGCAGTTAATACACTCATACACATAAAATAAATTGAAAAAAAAAATCTACAAATCAGAATCCGGTTTTCCACAAGATTTAGCGCCAGTTTCACATCAAAGCCAGTAAGACTTAATCACAGTTGGTTCAGAGTTTAGAGTTAGGGAATCCAACATAGGTTCATGAATAACTTGCAGATGTTAAGACTTGCAATGTAGCTAGTCTAAATTGAATCTCTGCTATACATGGAAGATACACACCAAATTGTCAACACTTAATAAAAAAAAAAAAAAAAGACCTTACCTCATTAATAGTTTCTATATTGATTCCATGTTAAAATAATAATATTATGCTTTACACAAAGTTTTTCTATATAGCCCAAACTGACCTCAAACTCTATCTTCCTGCCTCAGTCTCCCATGTGCTAAGATTATAGGCTTGTGCAACTATATTCAACCTCAACCCTGAAATAATATTTTAGATATATTGTGTTAAATAAAAAACATTATTTAAATCAACTTCATGTATTTCTGTTTACACTTGTAGCATAGTGGCTAGGTAGTTTGAGTTATAGATGTAGCTGATCTTTTATTTCTATTGGTATCACTTACCAACATGTCAATCCCAACAGCATTGCTAGCCCCTCTCTGTGCATTTTTCTCATTTTTATTCTGCATCTTATCAGCAGCTCTTTAATTCCTTAGATCCTTTTGTGTTGTAATGATTTTTAAAAATTCTGAAGTATAACTCACTCAGATTTCTATCAGTAGTGCTGATAGAAAATAAAAACCCACGATCTCTTGATTTATTGAGAGTAAAACACAACAAAACAAAAACCTGCTTATTTATTTTTCTATCTTTACACAGGGAGAGATGAACTTATATATCAAACTGATGCCCCTCCTAGAAGACAGAAAAAATATAGTAATGACATTAGTTTCTATTTGGTGCTTGCTCACTAAAAGTGAATCTGTTGTATTTGAGCTTCCCACCACATATTAGCAGATGCTTAAAAAGCTGGACTACAATGCCTATTAAATCTGTTTTTGAATTGAACTGTTACATAGGGATCAGTGGAAGTGGGGAAGGGGTAGGGATAGCTGCAGGAAGTTGAGAGAAGCTGCAGAGCTGCTATTCAGTCACATGCACATATTTTGGAAAAGCTAAAGGATATTAGGGAAGTCTAGAGGAATTTTATGCCTTTACCTCTTTAAATAAACCTTTTCCTCAACAGGAACCAAAGCAGACTTGAAGGCCAACAAAGGTGATTTTACCTGGAATAAAGTGCAACACAATAGGTAAGCAAAGGTTTGGAGAACAGGAGGCAAAGTTCCTGGGATTTTTCCCAGGATCGGGATAGTGCATTTCTCAAGCTCCCTGCTGCCGCCTCAAAGATGACCTTGTCACAGCTCCCAGGAGTGGCTCATTGCTTTCCAGTGGGCCTCTCTACACTAATCAGAGGCTTATTAAACAAGTCATACAGAAGCCTGCAGGTAGCCCATCAAACCCAGTAGTCAGGTGTGATTTCTCCCCCTTCCTCCTCCCTTACCATTGATTCCTGCTCCCTAGTTCAAATGTTGAAATATTTACTTATTGAACAAAGCAGTGTGTAGGAAGAGAAACAAAAACCCAGGCAGGAATACTAATCTTTACAAACCAGTGCTCCGAATCTTGCCTCTACCCTCTTTGTATCTGCTCAGCCTCCATCCTGAATCTGGGCCTGCTGGGGGCGGGTACAAGCGTGTGGATTGCTGTGCAGTTTTCCGACTTTGTCCCAGCAACCTCCAGTTCGCATTTCCCAATACTCTGTGCCTGCGATACCGTCCCAGCTACACGGAAATTGATCCTACTTTACAAACTCCCTGAGGTTTCTATAGAAACAGAACAAAGAAGGTCAGAAATCAAGACACTTTTCAAATATATTAGTGGAAATATCAGGTAGGTGGTCATAGCAAAGACATCTCTGTTATAGGTCTCAGAGTTATCTGATGACACTTAGTGTTTGGATTGGCAGAGACTAGTGGTCTGCTTAGTTAATATATTTCAGGAAGGTTCTCCTCATAGTAACAGGGTGTTAGATCAGACACAGGTGAGAAAGAAATGTATAATTGGGGGAGGGAGAGCTAAAGATAGCCCAAGACACATTTTGTTTTGTTTTATTGATGGTTTGTTTTGTTTTGTTTTGGTCTTTTTGAGACAGGGTCTCCCTGTAGCCCCAGCTGTCCTGGAACTCACTATGTAGGCCAGGCTGGCCTTGAACTCAGAGATCCGCCTGCCTCTGCCTCCCGAGTGCTGGGATTAAAGGCCTGCACCACCACGCCCAGCTGTTTGTTTGTTTTTTTATTGAATTTTTTGTGTATTTCATGGGGAACAGCAAAAACATCCTTAATCATCTTTATACCCCTGTTCCCACTGATACCCTCCCATAGCCCCCTGCTGGGCTGGAGCCCATATACTCAGTCATTCCTGTTAAGACCCACTGGGTTATCAGTGTCCCCAACCAACTGTTCCCTAGTGCAAGTCTGTCCACTAAGTCTAGTCAGCCTATCTAGAGTCCCTTGTTTCAGGAAGATCAGCTCTTCTTCATCTAGCAGCAATCAGTTGCAAACATTCCTTCAGATAAGATTGAGGTCTCCTGTTCATTTTCCCAGTTCTATGCTGCATTATTGTCTGCCTGAGTTTGCATGGAACTTGTATATGTCTTATTTTAAGGGTTAGAAGAAATCACTTAGTACTGTCTATGTTCATTTATATAGTAAAATACAAATATTGACTAATACTTTTTAAATCCTAGTTAATTTCACTATAGGACACCTTAAATAGTTGTTTAAGCAGGAAATATCAGCACATAAGGTGCAAAACATCATGAATACTGTTATTAAAGATTGGTGTCTTTTGTATAACTCAGATAAGAAGAGTTGACCCAAATCTTTAATTATCTCTAGTTAGAGCAAATGAAATTAAAGTTACTTTGTTTGTTAAACACCTGAGCATATTTAGAGTCTTTTAGAGTGTTTAATTTGTTGTTTATTAATTTTTTTTGTCTTTTTGAAGCAGGGTCTCCCTGTAGCCCCAGCTGTCCTAGAACTCACTATGTAGACCAGGCTGGCCTTGAACTCATAGAGATCCACCTGCCTCTGCCTTCCAAGTGCTGGGACTATAGGCATGCTCCACCATGCCTGGTTTATATATATACATATTAATATTTTTAACATCAATAGAAACATAATCTACTTTTTTAATTTAGTTTACATATATATTTCTTAATAGAAAGCTTATTCCTGTTACTTTGGCTATAAGAATTTGCATTTTAAATATGGGTACCCTCAAAATGGTTTCTTTTGAAATATTTAAAATAAATTTTGTCTGGCCTGGAGAGATAGCTCAGCAGTTAAGAGCACTGGTTGTTCTTGTAGCAGACCCCAGTTAGAATCCCAGCACCCACATGGCAGCTAACAACTGTCTGTAACTCCAGTTCCAGGTGATTCGACCACTTCTTCTGTCTGCGGGGATTGCTTGACATGGACACACTGACACATATGCAAGCAATATACACATACACATAAAAAAAAATAATAAATAAAATTTTAAAATTAATAAATTTTGTTAATTTGAAAACTAGATTTCTTTTAACCAAATTATACTGAATAATGAAAAAAATTTACAAAGACAGTGAAAACACTTGCATCTTTCTAAACATGAAAACTAGATTTAAGTGAGGCAAGGGTCTAGGGTAAGCAGTCATAACAAAAACATAATTAATGAAAGGAAATAATATCATCCTTATTTGTAAATTTATTAAAACCAATATTAGTATCACTTTATCACTTAAGAATATATCAAGCAGGCTGGAGAGGTGGGTGGCTCAAAGGTTAAGAACACTTGCTGTTCTTCCAGAGGTGATTCCCAGCACCCACATGGTGGCTCTTTTACCTTCTTTTGGCCTTTTTGGCACTACACACATACCAGTATACATACCAGCATTCAAAACACTTACAAAAATAAACATATCACTTAAAAAATAATAATATACAAAGTGAGGGGCTGGGGAGATGGCTTGGTGGTTAAGAGCATTGGGTGCTCTTGCAGAGGACCCAGGTTCAGTTCCCAGCACCCAGATAGTGGCTAAGTGTCTGGAACTCCAGTTTCAAAGAATCTGTCACTCTCTTCTTTATAGATATAAAATAAAAATAAAATTTTAAAAATATACTAAATAAAATATTAACTATGATTAACAATTTTAAAAACATCTAGTTATAAGAGGGTTTAAGAGACACAAAAAGTGAGAGAAATGTTTACTTAATTGGATTATTTGATTGTAGTTGTAGTGTAGTTGAAGGTGAGTACCATCCAGCATTTGTCAAACTCATGTGGATGTATTCTCAAATAAAGTTGGCACACGTTGGAAGTGAGAAAGCTGAATCTAAAAGAGCATCTCCTTAAGTCAGCAGCATCAGAGTAGGTTAGAAGTTCCTGGGTAGAATCTTTCTCCAATCAGAATGGAATCTCTGATATGATGTCCTTTTTTTCTTTCAATTAATGAAATCATCTCTTTGGGTTTTTTTATTTCATTTCTTTATTTTATGTATATGAATGTTTGCCTGCATGTATATTAGTGCGTCCATGTCATGAAATGTGAGTGGAGGCAAGAAAAAGGCATCAGATCCCCAGGAACTGGAGTCACAGATGGTTATCAGCTGCCATGTGGGTTCTGGGAATCAAACCCAAGTCCTCTGAAAAGTAGCCAGTGTCTTAACCACTGAGCCATTTCACAGGATTTTTATCCTCCAAGGAATACAATATAAGTAATTCTGAGTTTTTCTTTACTAGATATGACTCATATACTTTCATTTTTTATAGAATGCCAAGTACTTGTTTATAAGGAGATAATGTCTTCCAAAAGGAATAAATCTCAGAAGAAAGTCAAAACTTTAATTTTCAGAATTTATTAGTGTGACTTGTGTATCTAATAGACCAATTTTATAAGTAGATTTAAATATTTGTTCATTAAAATGAGTTCCATGGAGCCAGGCATAGTGGTGCATGCCTTTAATCTCAGCACTCAGGAGGCAGAGGCAGGAGGATCTCTGTGAGTTTGAGGCCAGCATAGACTACATAGGAAGTTCCAGACCAGCTAGGGCTACAGGGAGACCCTGTCTCAAAAAGACCAAATAATAATAATTAACAATAATAATAATAATAATAATAATAATAAAATTATATTTTTAGAGTTCCATAATCATGAAGTAATTTAGTAGAAATGCCCAAATAGGAAGAGTTCTTTAAAGATAATTTTTTCTTAGGTGCTGGAGAGGTGACTCAGAGGCTAAGAGCACTGGCTGCTCCTACAAAGAACCTAGGTTCGATTCCCAGCACCCACATGGTGGCTAACAACCATCCATGACTCCAATTCCAGGGTATCTGATGCCCTCTTCTGATCTCTGCAGGCACTGCACAACATGGGCACACTTACACACATGCAGGCAATACACTCATACACATAAAATAAAAATAATAAATGAAATATTTTTAAAAGATAATTTTTCTGAATCCGCAGGCTTCTCTCTCCAAGGTAAGTTGATAGGGCCCTCCACCCCTTGACTTCCCCAGCCTCACTCACCCTCCCATCCCCCCACCACTGGTCTCTCCTCCTAGCCTGGGTCCTGTCCCATTCCTTGTCTTGGGCCCTAGACACCTGGGGAACCACCACTGCTTCCTGACCCTTTGCATCCAGAGCAACTCAGTTCCTTCTCAGGTCTCTAGGGGCACTGCTTCTGGGCCTGGCCCCACCCTCATGTCCCTATGCTTCCCTGGGCCTGCATGACCCATGGGCCTCTCTCCTACCAGCAGGCCTCTCTCTCCCGGGTAGGTCGGTAGAGCCTTCTGCACCTTGACTCCCCAAGTCTCATTCACCCTCCCATCTCCCCCACTGGTCTTTCCTCCTAGCCTGGGTCCTGTACCATTCCTTGTCTTGGCACCCCAGGCACCAGGGGAACCACCACTGCTGCCTGATCCTTTGCATCCAGACCAACTCAGTTCCTTCTCCAGTCCCCAGGGGCCCTTGTGGCTGTCTCCTGCCCCCATCTTCCTTTGCATCTCTGGGTGGCACAGCCACCAACTGCCCTAGACCAGCATCTTTCATGGGGCTGGCTGCCAGGCCAGTCCAACCCCCAAATTCCTGAGGTCAAAATCTATCCTGGAGGGATCCAGACCTTAGGAGAAACCCTGAGAGCATCTGATCCTCATCTGACTTGGGCCTCTGTGGGAACTCCTGAAGACAAAAACAATCTGGCCACTGTTGCAGGTTTCTTCCTGGGTCCAGCCCATGAGGGACTGCAAGGAACAAGAGTTCTGGCCAAGGTGGGGGTGAGTGGTGTGGAATCAACACACAGACTCTGGGAGTCGGGTGAGAGCAGGCACTAGGCGAGGTGCTGCAGACTCATTTGTTGCTGGGAAGTGTAAGCCTTATATATCTCTCCCCCTGCCCTCAGTGTCCCGTAAGTTGGTGTTTCACTTCCTGATAGATCCCCTCATCTGGGCATATTGTAGGTTGGCCATTTTGTGGAAGTGTGGGCTGCACTCTAAAAGCAGAATCTGTGATCCCTAGTGCAGCCTGTGCTTAGGCCTGGCACTTCCTCTCCTACATATCCATCCCTTTTTATTATAGAAAGGTCAGTGGGAGCCAAGGTTCTTTGTCTTGACATAGTTGGCCCCACCTCAGAGGACACCCAGCTTGATGGACTGTGCCTGTCTTAGGTCATCCTGACCATCAGGATCTTACCTGTCATTGACTACCAGCCCTCGAAGGGTGTGACCTCTGGCATGACCATGTGAGGGAGGAGGAGGGCAAGAAATTACACAGCTGCTTCTCCGATGTCAGCAAGCCAGACCTGCTGGACCTCAGGGGGGGGTTGTAGAGAAAAGGTATCTCCAGGCTGCCAGGGAGGAAGCCTGTGGGTGTCCGTAAAGGGGAGCATATCTCCAGGAATGAGCAGGAGGCAGTGTTCCCATGGAATAGGAAAGCACAATGTGGTGGGAAGTTTATAGGTGCGAGGGCACCGGGTCCATGGAGGATGCCTGACCCTTGGGGGGGGTGGCCCCAGGGGGCACGAAGGACACTGTAGTCTCAGAAGAGTCTTTTACTGAGGGAGACCAGATTTTGAGGCCCCATAAGGAGCCCTGGCTCCAGTTTCCATGAAAGTCGCCTGTTGTGATGTTAAAGAGGGAGTGACAGTGAGAGACATTAGGGGAGGAGGGGTTAAGGACTGGGCTGAAGCAGAGTGATCCTGTAAGGGACCATGTGTCATTTATGGGAGTGGATACATGAATCAATTCCATGGTGGGGAAACTGGCTGAGGGATTCATTAGTAGTAAAGAGAACCAGGAAAGCAGGTGACTGTTCATCTACAGGGAGGATCAGAGGTGGTAAGGGAACCAGTGCCAAGAGATCTGAAGCCTGGGAAGAAGCACAGCCAAAGGACAAAAGGGTGCAAAAGATAATGAAGCCAGAAAAGGATGTCATGTCTTATCAAACTCGCAGTTGGGCCTGGTCTCCAGATGGGTTTCCGTAGCTGGCTGGATGTCTCTCAGTGGAATCCAGATGGGGGTTGTAGCATCCTGTGGAAAAATACAAGCGTATCCTCATCCTCATGTCAGGACGGGCTGGTTTCTGCCACAGGGATGAAATCAGATCCTTCCACCTAACTAGCGGCAGGGGCAGAGCCCGAGGCAAGGAAGACCAATGTTTGTATGCTGGACTGAGACCCCCATCATCAAACATGAGGAAATTAAGGTGGAACAAAGCCTCAGTAAGAGCCAGGTGAGGGTTGCGTTTGGCCTCAGCCTCAGCCAAGGGGCTTTTAGCCAGGAGGGACTTGAGTGTCCTGTTGGTCCTTTCAACAATGGCTTGTCCGTGTGGGTTATAGGGAATACCAAAGGTATGTTTGATTTCCCAAGAGGAAACAAATTTATTGAATTCTTGAGAGGAATAAGTGGGCCCATTATCAGTCTTAAGCGCTCAGGGTATGCTCATGATTAACATGGCAGACTTTATAGTTTTAACGGCATGTGTAGTCTTTTCCCCTGAGAGAGCTAAAGCCTAAGTAAGGGGAGAGCACGTGTCAACTATAACATGAACAAATTTCAATTTCCCAAAAGGGAGGTAGTGAGTCCATCCATCTGCCAAATGGCATTGGGTATCAAACCATGGGGATTCACTCCTCCCCTGTTAAGGGGCCTGAGAGGCATAAGCAGGGCACAAGTAGCACATGAGCAGACAAGGTGCTTGCATTGGGACACAGGGATTTCTGGGAGGAGTTTATGAATACTCTGAGGGAGCAGGTGGAACTGTTGATGTAAAGCTCTTGCTTGTTCTAATGGGCTAGACTGGACTGTCATGATCAGGGCATCTGTGGCGGCATTTCCCCGAGCTAGGATACTGGGAAGTGCTGTATGTGAGCAGATTTTTTGAGCAGAGAACTTGCTCAAAATATGGGGAGTCAAGGCCTGATTAGTTGGCTGCTTTATGGATGAGTGCAAGGTCTGTGAGAGGGGTGGGCACTCATGGCTGTTATGCAACGTTTGGGCTGACATTAACTGGAAAGGCAGACATGGGCTGACAAAGGGCAGTAAGGGGTGGGCAGGCTATGTAGAAGGTGAAGGGCAGGCTGAGCAGAAAGAGCCACAAGTAGAGGTGCAGCACATTCACGAAGGTGGCCTGGTGTGGGTTGTAGTACCAGCCACTGCTCAGCATGGCCCACACCCACTGCCAGAGGATCTGCAGCATCTGCGACCCCATCCCCAGCTGGAACCACCTCCACAATCGCTGCCTTCCAAACTCGGGCCCCAGCTCGTCCTTATTGTCAGCACTGCTGCAGCCCATCTAGCCCCCACCTGAGCTCCAGGAGAGCAGCCCAGCACCACAGCAGTCGCTGCTGCTACAGGAGGAGAAGGCAGTGAGCCAGGAGGAGGAGACAGCAAGCCAGGAGGCTTTAAGGCTAGCAGTAATGGCTAGAGGCTATGGAGGGGAAAGGGGAGCACATAGCATTGGGTTCTCTATTGAAGGTTTTTTGAGCTCGCCACAAAAGTAAAAGGCAAGGGTGACTACCAAGAGACACAAATGAAGCAAACAAGGACTGTGAGCCACTTGGACATAAACAGCCCCAACATGAACAGGTGTATCGGATCCAAATGTCTTGTGCTTACTGAGGGACTTCTGAAGGCCGTTACACCTTCAGCTGTATGCTCACATGGTGTCTCCAGGACAGGCAACAGAATGCCCCAAAGCCTGGGCTCTGAGTTCGGGGTGGATCAGTCCTTATGTGAGCTCACCAGGACGAGCCAAGAAAGAAAAGGTGCTGACGTGGGTTTTGGGACCACGTGGTGGAGTGTGCCTTCCTGATTTAACAACAAATATGACAAACAGGGTACAGGGGACAGAGGAGGGGGCCACTCGCTCACCCTTGAGCAGCCAAATGGACAGACAAAACCCAGGGCCTACTCACCAAAAGAACCAAAGTTGGGGGTGTGGCCAATGGGGGGGGCTCGAGAACCTTGTTCTGGCACCAGCTGTTGCAGGTTTCCTCACGGGTCCAGCCCACGAGGGACTGCAAGGAACAAGGATTCTGGCCAAGATAGGAGTGAGTGGTACAGAATCAACAAATAGACTCTGGGAGTCAGGTGAGAGCAGGCACTAGGCAAGGTGCTGCAGACTCGTTTATTGCTGGGAAGTGTAAGCCTTATATATCTCTCCCCCTTCCCCCAGTGTCCCATAAGTTGGTGTGTCACTTTCTGATAGATACCCTCATCCAGGCGGATTGTAAGCTGGATATTTTGCAGAAGCGTGGGCTACACTCCAAAGTGGAAGCTGTTTCCCCTAGTACAGCCTGTGCTTAGGCCTGGCATTTCCTCTCCTAAGGCCACACCAATATAAAATCAAAAGAAAGAACTGAAAGTTTAGAGGAACCAACTTTTCATGCCCAAAAAGTAAACCTCAAAGACACACAAATTTCACAAAAAGAAAGATATCTAAACTTGAAGGCTTGAGTCTCACACAAGAATCAAAAACTACAAAAGAAATCCACATGTCAAAATCACAGAGAAAAAATAATAACATGAAAAACCAAAATAACATATCCCCACCAAATAACAATAGTACTCGAGAGGAGTACAATGAGAACCTCCTAGAGATAATGCAGGACATGGAACTCAAAAGAACAATTATAAACATGATAAAAGAATTCAGTGAATTCAAACAACACACAAACAAAGAAATCAAAGAACTGAAAGAAAATAGGGAAAAACTTCTGAATGAATTCAGAAGAGAATTAGAAATATCAAAGAACACTCAGGCTTAAATGAAGAAGGAAGTGAAACAGTAAGCCAATTGGAAATGACAGGAGAACACCTCACCAATAGGAGGAATGAAATGGATAACAGAGTATCAAGACTGGAAGATAAAGTGGACAAACTAGACCACTCAAGCAAAAATTATGAAAAATTTAAGAAATCACAAGAATGGAAGATGCAGGAATTGTGTGACACCATAAAAAGACCAAACTTATGAATCATAGGCAAACAGGAAGGAGAAGAATCCCAATATAATGGCATGGACAAGACCTTCAACAGAATCATGGAAAAACTATGATGGAAGAGTGAGATAATGTGAGAGTTAAATAATGCCTAGCTAGTTTTGAAAACTAGAGGGAACCATATTACTCCTACAAACTACTGACAAATTATACAAGGCAGATCAAGAAATATATGTCTAGGTAAAGTTTATCTGAGAACAAATGGTCTTTGGCCAAGATTTATCTACATTACACACAGTAATTAAAAGTACCAGACTGGTGGAACTATCCTATTTGGAGGTTTA
>NW_008337054.1:2254421-2254705 GCF_000622305.1 Nannospalax galili
CAATGGTCAAGCAGGACCTTTGACTTATCTTCACATAGATGGAACTGGTAAAAGAAAGGAACCAGGGGCTCCTTCCAAACCCATGGGACCCCTGAGGAACAGATCCTCAAACGACCTTAAGAGTAAAAATAAATTGTTTTATCTGGGCCAACTCTAGGGTCTTCAACGCTCAAAAGGAAAGCATAACCAAGGATTAAATGGACCAACATAATTTCATAAGAGTCCATATGTATAGCTAAAGGCTACATAACAAGCAACAATGCCAGACAAGCGATACCTTCTTT
>NW_008337054.1:2255137-2262553 GCF_000622305.1 Nannospalax galili
CTGTATTTTAATAATGAAATGGAGATCTTTTTTAAAGGTTAAAACCTGATTTAATTTTATGTCTTATATGGGTTATACAGAGTGCAATATTGTATAACTGTATCAATTCAACTGTAAACCTAAAAATTTACAGCCAATTTTGAAAGAGATGCATCTTAGCTCTGGAAATTGTTATTGAATATGTCAATGCTGTTGTAATGAAATGCTTCTTCTAATTATATGGTTATTAAATAAATAATTTTTTAAAACACACTGAGAAAAAAACCAGGGAAGTAATCCTATTCATGATAACTTCAGTAAAATGTAATATCTTGGAATAAATCTAACTAAAAAATGAAAAGACTTGTAGAGTAAACATTTTAAAACATTGAAAAAGATACCAGAAGAAGGAAAGACCTCCCATGCTCATGGATGGGTAGGATCAATATTATGAAAATGGCCATCCTGCCAAAAGCAACCTACAGATTCAGTGAAATCCCCATTAAAATTCCAACACAATTCTTTATAGATACTAATAAAAAAAAATCTCAAACTTCATATCAAAATGCAAAAAACCTAGGATAGCCAAAACAAAACTGAACAATAGAAGAAGATCTGGAAGCATCACTGTTTCTGATTTCAAATTATACAACAGAGTTATAGTAATAAAAACAGCATGGTACTGGCATAAAAACAGAAACAGTGATCAATGACATAGAACTAAGGACCCAGATTTAAGCCTACACAGTTACAGCCACCTGAGTTTTGACAAAGGGCCAAAAATACACATTGGTGAAATAACAGCATCTTCAACAAAATGGACTGGCGAGATTGGAGAGCTTCATGAAATAAAACTACATCCCTATCTCTCACCCTGTACAAAACTTAACTCTAAATAGATCAAGGACTTCAACATAAAATCTGATACACTGAATCTGATAGAGGAGAAAGTAGGGAATACACTGGATTTTGTAAATACAGGAAATAACTTTCTGAACAGGACCCCAATAGCACAGGCATTAAGACCAACAACTGGCAAATGGGACCTCATGAAACTAAAATGCTTCTTTACTGCAAAGGACACTATCATTTGAATGAAGAGGCAACCTACAGAATGGGAAAAAATCTCTACCAGTTCTACATCTGACAAAGGGTTAGTAGCTGGAATATACAAAGAAACCAGGAAACTAAGCACCAAATCAAATCAAACCAAATCAAACCAAACAAAAACCAAATAACCCAATTAAAAATTGGGGCAAGAAACTAAACAGAGACCTCAAAAGATGAGACACAAATGGGTGAGAAATATTTTTAAGAACTTTCAACATCTTGAACATGCCATCAGGGAGATGCAAATTAAAGCTACTTTGAGATTTCATCTTATCCTACTCAGAATGACTAAGACATTGACAAATGCTGGCAAGGATCCGAGGAAAGGGGAACTCTTTACTGCTGGGTGGGAGTGAAAACTCCATGACAACTGGGGAGGCTCCTGAAAAAGCTAGGAATAGGTCTTTGATATGATCCAACTATTCTATTCTTGAGCATATGCCCAAAGGACTCTGTATCCTACTATAGAGATACCTGCTCATTTACGGTTTTTGCTTCCCTATTCACAGTAGTCAGGAAATTGAAAAAGCCTAGATGCCCATCAACTGATGAATGGATAATGAAAAGAAGGTACATTTATACAATGTAAAACTATTCAAATGTTAAAAAATGAAATTATGAAATTTACAGGTGAGTGGATGGAACTGGAAACAATCATCCTGAATAAGATAACCTAGACCCAGAAAGACAAACATATGAGAGATATTTTCTCTCATATATAGATGCTAGCTTTGAATCTTTAGTTGTGTGTGTTTCAACTGGAAAATCCACAGAGGTCAGGAAACCAGTTAGGAACCATGGGTGGGGAACCTTCCGGGGAGAAGAGCTAGAATGTGGTGATATAAGGGAGGAAAGGGTCAAATTGGAAAGGATAATGAGAGGGAAGGATAGAGGAGGCAGTATGGGGAGGGATAATTAACACTAAAGGCCCTTTGAAAAAGTCATATGGAAGCCTACTACTGTAGAAGTTTCTTAAAATATATACATATACATATCTAAAAAGAGTTTAAAAGGAGTTACCCTATAGTGTAGGAACAATATCCTGACCAGGATAGCAAATAAAAAGCCCAACGCCAGGAAAGTTCTCCTTTTGGAGTAATTAACCAGGGAAGTCCCAAAGAACCTCAGAAAATGCTGGCTATTGCTCCTGGTTACCCTTCAGAACTGGAGGTTAAGACTCTGTTTGCCAAAGAGTCACTCTATTTGCCATACATGAGTTGTAGAACAAATGAAATCAAGCTTATACTGACCTCAAAATTTCTTTTCTACTGGCTTGCTCTCATAGTGATGGAAGGTGCTATTTATGCTACTAGAAGATAAAAGCAATTAGCTTTACCCACCTGTGAACTACAGTGGGTAGTTCAGAACTAGTCTGGCAAGATCTGCTCACTGATACAATAGTGACACCAATGTTATGGGAATAACCAACCACTTTCTGATTGTATTTAAGGCCTGCCTCATAAGATGGAACCCATATTTGGAACTGTTATCAGGGCCAACAACCTTTAGCTAGACAGGTCACATGCCATAGGGGATAACCTACTGCTATTATTCTGTTAAGCGAATATAGTATTAAACTGACTCCTAACGGCTTACTGTTATACTCATATATTAATGCATCTCTCAACTTTCCCCCAGAGAAGTTTCTTCTTACAACAGATGCTGATTAACACAGAAATCCACAACCAGTCATTGTGAAGAAAATAGGAGACTGTGGAGTGCTCCACCCTAAATAGGACATCTAACACACCCACTCTTCCCAAGTTTCAGGGATCATTGTAGAAAGGGGACAGAAAGATTATCAGAGTCAGAGGCAATGGATGAATTCAAGGAAACAGTCTTTCTGGATACAAGAGGGAAGTTGCACATATGAGCTCACAGTGCTTGTGGCAGCATTTACAAGACCCGTGTAAGCCCAAGCCGGACAAAAACATAGTATGGAGGACAGCAGGCAAGAAGTCCAAGACTAGCTGAGGAACTATTGGAAATGATAGCTGCTGGACCAGAGGGAGAGTCAGGATTCTTTAAGGATGTGACATTGAGTAGGTTGACCAGCCTGTAGGGGATGGACCCCCACCAACTGGGGACACAAATTTGACTTGATAGGCTTTAAAAAGTAATAAAGGGCATGAAGTGGGAGTGGGAGTGGGGAGGTTGGGGGAATCTGGAGTATATGGGGGGAGTGGGGGTCTGAATTTGATCAAATTACAGTGTGAACTTCTCAAAGAATCAATAAACATATTAAGAAAAAACAAATACATCTTTAAAATAAAGAAAATAATTCATTGGTGTAGGGTATGCATCTTTGAGAAACTCAGTGGTGGTCCTGTGTAGGCTTTATTTTCAGAGTTACATTATCTGTGAGGATGGTGATATACTAGAATGGTAGGTGTCAGATACTAGTACTTCACTGTTAGAAGAGGAAGGACACTTATCTATCAAGGGAAAACAAGAAGAGAGTCACAGTCTGGGTGCCTTCACCTGCAGATAGCTTTAGAGATAGCCTAACAGGTTATACAATCATTAGAGAGAAGATACCTGATGAGAATGCCATCTATCTTGTTAATACAGAAAAAGGACAGAGCTGATCATTACAAGGGGCCTTTCAAAGCAGGTTTTGAGGAGGAAGCTAGTTGTCCTGACTCTCATTTTCTTTCCTAAGATTCTTACTCTTTTCATAGCAGAAAGTCTGTTTCTCAGTTTTCAGTCATACTTACTCCCGTGCTTTTCAACCACCACAGCTATATACTGCACCAGCCTTCTAGGTCTACCGAATATAAATAATTTAAATGAAAGCCTTAGTATGTATAATGCCATTGCATGCAAGGAATTTACCACCAATAAGGGGAAACCTATTGTTTTCAGATTGGTGAGAAATAACCTAGAAACCAAAATGTTATCCTAAGCGTCTGCTCTCAAGGGCCACCCTTGGTAACAGAGAATTCTAAGATGATCCCCAGTGGCTTTTGACTTTGTATTTCCATTTGAATGTGGGTGGAACTTCCGGATTACATTACAAAGCAGAAAGAATTTTGAAAACTAAATTAAGATTTCAAATTAGTTGACTTTGGATAATGGGATTATCTAAGTAGGTCTTTATTAATCACATACATCATTTAAAACTGGGCCTAGAGGTCAGAAATAGAGGGCAGAGGCATTTGAAACAGCAGAATGACTTGATGGCCTGTTGCTGGCTGTGAAGATGGAGTGAGGCACATAGAAAAACACACAAGTGGCCTCTGGTAAAGAACAGGCCCACAATTATGAGGATCAGATTCAGATGCAACCAAGTAGGCTTGATAGAGGATTCTGAGATCCTCACTGTTGAATGAAGGACACTCATATAGAGGTGGAAGTCAACTTTATTTTATGCTGGCAGACTCAGTGGATTTCTATCCAAAGGCTGAGCCCCATACACGGTGGGGAATTATCTAATATACCCTGTTACACTCTAATATCTTGTCTCCCCTATAAAAATTTATGTTAGCTATGTTCTGAGTGGTCACTCGAGAGTACTGGATCACAGCAGGACTGCAGACATGTAGATGTGCATTGAGAATGGGCACATCTAGGCACCAAATTATGCCTTCCTCCCTCCCTTTGTCTGGGCAGTGATAGCAGGGCTGCAGGATGAAACATCTTGGTGCTAGAGGCTTAGGTGCTTCCCCTAATGGCTTTAGTGCTACTGCTTAGCACTCTGGGGTAGTATTCTTGGCACTCTTGTGAGAACCTTAGCTGTAAACCCAAACAGTAGGTTTCTGACCTACAAAATCAGGAACCAAAAGAAACCAAATATATTTTGAGCCTATGTTGCTTAGAAAGTAGAGTCTGGGGCTGAACCTTATGTTTTACTACTTTATTAGCAGTACATTCTCTGGTTAAACAGTAATAAAGGGAAAGTGGAGTTAGACAAGGAGGAGAATGTAATGTGAGAGTATTTCTTAAGGGCAACTGATTATTTGATCTTGGGAACAGCTTCTTTTTTATTCATTTTTTTAAGCTTTTTTAAAAAAAATATTTTTATGTGTGTGAGTGTATTGCCTGCATGCATGTAGCTGGAGCTACATTTTCTAAATTTTATAAAAAGAATAACAATAACGATAATAATGATAAAAATCTATGAAGTAAATAAAAGAGATATAAAGTTTATAGGTATGAAATATATTTTTGGTAAAAGTAGATTTAAAAAATGCTCTTAGATGAAAAAGGACTCTGTATGATAAGATAAAGGCTATTCCAAAAGGAAAATTGATGAGAAAAATATTAGAAGAGTAAAGTATGCTGTATAAAGATTTTAAAAATTGAACTTAAAGAAATGGGCATGGTTATAACTAAGGTAATTATAATGTAGAACACATTAAAATTTTAGGATAAAATTCCATACCATGTTTACATCAACAATAAACTTTTCCTAAGTCTTGGTCTAAATAAAAAAATAGTTTAGAAAAACAAGGACTTTGTTTTATCCTATTATAAAATGAGATTTTTTTAAACATTATTTTAATTTTATGTGTATGAGTATATTGCCTGCATGTATGTGAGTGCTCTCGTGTCATGCAATGCAGCGGAGGTCAGAAGAGGGCATCAGATTCCCCCAGAACTGGAGTTAAGGATGGTTTGTAGCTGCGATGTGGGTGCTGGTAATTGAACCCCAGTCCTCTGCAAGAGCAGTCAGTGCTCTTAACTGCTGAGTCATATCTCCAGCCCCTAAAGAGATATTTAAAACCTCTGATTAATTTTATTTTTATGTTTTTTTCTGTTTTCCCACTGCACAAAGCCGTTACTTGTTAGTTACTGCCTTAACCATAGAAAAATTATCTCTTTTTTTCCAGTTATTTATTTAATAATCACATACTTAGAAGAAGAATTTCATTACAACAGCATTGACATATTCAATAACAATTTTCTGAGCTAAGATGCATCTTTTTCAAAATTGGCTGTAAATTTTTAGGCTTACAGCAGAATTATTACCATTATACAATATTGTATTCAGGATAAACCCTAAAAGACAGAAAATTAAATGAGGTTTTAACCTTTAAAAAAGATCTCCATTTCATTATTAAAATACATAGTTTCATAGAGAAAAATTCACTTATAATGTAATTGACATTAAGATGTTTGCACATGTGTTTCTAATCTCTATGTATCTGATTATTACTAGTCACAGTTAATTATTTTCAGAGTTCCTTGGCATCTGAGCATGGATATAAAGTTGTCAGGTAGATTTAATGGTAACGTTTTTCACATCTACTAATTTTTTTATCATTTTTTTAAATTTTTAATAACTAAATGATTAGAAGCATTTCACTACAGATTTAACATATTCAGTAACACACTTCAGAGCAAGAGTACATCTCTTTCACAAGTGGGTGCAAGTTTCTAAGTTCACAGTTGAGTTAATAAAGTTATATAATATTGAATTCCGTATAAGCCCTGTAAGACATAAAACTGAATGAGTTTTTTAACCATTAAAAAAGATCTCCATTTCATTTTAGAATATACTGTTCCTTGCAGAAAGACTCATCACTTTGCTACTAACACTGAGATGTTGGTGCACACATCTCTAATCTGTATGTATCTGATTATTACTAGTCATAATCGGTTGCACTTGGATCCTTGGTGCCTGTGTAATTCTATAAAGTCATTGGATAGATTTCAATGGTAATGTTTATCACCTATACTAATTAGCATGATGTAAATTTCCATGCTTCCTCCTCAAATATAGTACATTTTTAAAAATTTGTTGATTTTTGTGTGTGTGTGTGTATCACACAGAACATCCCAAACCATCTTGTTCAACTATACACCCACTTCCCAGATGGCACCCTCTCATAGCCTCCCTCTGTCACTAAAGCCCTTATATTCTGATATCCCTGCTACTGTCTGCTGTGTTGTTGGCACCCCAGCCATTCCCCACTACTTGCCCTTCTGGTGAATCTAGTCAGCCTATCTAGAGGTCTTTGTTTTAGGAGGGTCAGCTGTTCCTCTTCTACCAGCAATCAATTGTCAATACTCCTTTAGATAAGATTGGGGTCTGCTGTTCATTTCCCAGTTCTATGCTGGGTTACTATCTAGGAGTCCCTTTGGCCACCGTGGCCAACAACTCAAAAGAAGGTGTCTCTTATCTGGCATTGTTGCTTATTATGTAGCCTTTAGCTATGCATATGGACTCTTAAGAAATTATATTGACCCCTATAATCTTTGGTTATAATTTCCTTTTGGATATTTAAGGCCATACATTTGGCCCAGATAAACCAATTTATTTTTACTCTTAAGGTCATTTGAGGATCTGTTCCTCAGGGGTCACATGGGCTTGGGAGGAGCCCC
>NW_008337054.1:2262754-2263200 GCF_000622305.1 Nannospalax galili
AACATCCAAGAAGGTTAGTTCCACCAGTCTGGTATTTTTAATTACTGTGTGCCATGTAGATAAATCTTGACCAAAGACCACTTGTTCTCAGATAAACTTTACCTAGACATATATTTCTTGATCTGGTATGTATAATTTGTCAGTAGGTTGTAGGACTAATGTGGTTCCCTCTAGTTTTCAAAACTAGCTGGGCATTATTTATCTCTCACATTGTCTCACTCCTCCATCATAGTTTTCCTACTTAAGGTGCCCGCATTTCTCCCCTTTATCCCTTACTAACACCTTCTCCTATGGTCCTACCTCTCTTGAGCTCCTTCTTTCCTTTTATCCCCTAGGTTCCTTGTATACCCTTCCCGCCCCCTCCCTTAAACTAACCCAATTTTTATCCATATCTCCCTTATTAAGGCCTGTTACCTACTATTCTTCTCCTTCAGGTTATTTCTTTT
>NW_008337054.1:2263301-2266318 GCF_000622305.1 Nannospalax galili
TGCACGTATGTCAATTTTTTTCCTGAGTCTCTGATACTTCACTTAGTATAACAGTTTCTAGTTCCATCCATTTACCTGCAAATTTCATGATTTCATCTTTCTTTACTGCTGAGTAAAACACCATCATATAAATGAACCATATTTTCATTATCCACTCGTCAATTGAGGGACACTTAGGTTGCTTCCATATCTTAGCTATTGTGAAAGAGCAGCAACAAACATGGATGTACATGTGTCTCTGAAATAGGATAAGTTCTTTGGGTATATACCAAGGAGTGGTATAACTGGATCAAATGGTAGGTTTCTTTCTTTCTTTCTTTCTTTCTTTCTTTCTTTCTTTTTTTTATTTTTTATTTTTGTCTTTTTGAGACAGGGTCTCCCTGTAGCCCCAGCTGTCCTGGAAGTCACTATGTCGCATTTGTTCTCTTGATCTTAGCCAGTCTGACTGGGGTAAGATGAAATCTTAAAGTGGTTTTAATTTGCATTTCTCTAATTATTAGTGATGTTGAACATCTTTTGAGATGTTTCATAGCCATCTTTACTTCTTTTGAGAACTCTCTGTTAAGCTCCATAGTCCATCTTTTAATTGGGTTGCTTCTTGTCTTGGTTCTCTGTTTTTTGAGTTCGTATAAATTCCGATTATTAAGCCTCTGTCGGATGTGCCACTGGTAACGATTTTCTCCCATTCTGTGGGTTTTCTGTTTGCTTCCTTGGTTGTCTCTTTTGATGTACAGAACCTTTTTAGTTTAATGAGGTCCCATTTGTTAATTCTTGCCCTTGTTTCCTGAGCAATTGATGTCCGGTTTAGAAAATCCTTTCTTACGACTATATCTTGTAGGTTTTTCCAAATGTTTTCTTCTAATGGTTTCAGAGTTTCAGGCTTTACATTGAGGTCTTTGAGCCATTTGGAATTGACTTTTCTGCAGGGTGAAAGATAGGGGTTTAGTTTCATTCTTCTACAAGTGGAGATCCAGTTTTGCCAGCACCAATTGCTGAACATGATGCCTTTCCTGCAGTTAATGTTCTTGGCCCCTTTGTCAAATATCAGGTGGCTGAAATTGCATTTCCTCATATTTGAGTCTTCAATTTTGTTCCCTTGGTCTATGGGTCTATTTTTTTTGCCAGTACCATGTTATTTTTATGACTATAGCTCTGTAATACAACTTGAAATCTGGTATAGTAATCCCCCCTGCATTGCTCTTAGTGCTCAGGGTTGTTTTGGCTATCTGAGGCCTTTGTGCTTCTATATGAGTCTTAGGATGGTTTTATTTCCAATTCTGTGAAAAATGTCATGGGGATTTTGATTAGCATTGCATTAATTCTATAATGGCTTTTGGTAGGATGGTTATTTTCACAATAGTAATTCTTCCAATCCATGAGCATAGGAGGGCCTTCCATCTTCCTATGTCTTCCTCAATCTCTTCCTTTAAAGTTTTAAAATTTTCACTGTAGAGCTCTTTAATGTCTTTGGTCAAGTTTACTCCGAGATATTTTTTTTTTTTTTTGCAGCTATTATGAATGGGAGTGGTTCCATGTGCTCTTTCTCTGATTGCTTGTTATTGGTATATAGATATTATTGCTTATTGATTGCTTATATAGAAAGGCTACAGACTTTTGTCGGTTAATTTTGTAACCTGCCACTTTACTGAACGTGTTAATAATTTCTAGGAATTTTCTTGTGGAATTATTGGCGTCTCTTAGATATAATATCATACCATCTGCAAAAAGGGATAATTTGATCTCTTGTCTTATTGCTCTTGCAAAAGTTTCAAGTACTATGTTAAAGAGAGGTGGGGATAGTGGACAGCCTTGTCTGGTTTGTGATTTCAGTAGGAATGCTTCCAGTTTTTCTCCATTTAGAATGATGTTGGCTGTTGGTTTGTTATATATGGCATTAATTATATTGAGGTATGTTTCCTCCAGTCCAATGTCCTCTAGGACTTTGAATATAAAGACATGTTGAATTTTGTCCAAGGCCTTCTCTGCATCTATTGAGATGACCATGTGGTTCTTGTCTTTGAGTCCATTTATATGATTTATGACATTTATTGACTTATGTATTTTGAACTATGCCTGCATCTCTGGGATTAAGCTGACTTGATGATGGTGGATGATTTTTTTGATGTGTGTCTGTGTGCAGTTTGCAAGTATGTTGTTGAGAATTTTTGCATCTATATTCATTAAGGATATGGGTCTATAGTTTTCTTTTTTGGTTGTGTCTTTACCTGGTTTGGTATTAGAGTGATGCTGGCTTCATAGAAGGAATTTGGACATTCTCCCTCCATTTCTATTTTTTTTTTAATAAATTAAGTAGTATTGGATGCAGATCTTCTTTAAATGTCTGATAGAATTCTGCTGTAAATCCATCTGGCCCTGGGCTTTTTTTAATCACAGGGTTTTTTGTTACTGTTTCAATTTATTTTTGTGTTACGGGTCTGTTTAAGCTTTTAATCTGTCCTGGTTCAGTTTTGGTGGTTCCCATGCCTTTATATTTCCATCCATTTCTTTGAGGTTTTCAAATTTAGTAGCATATAGGTTTTTAAAGTATTCCCTTATAATGTTCTGTATCTTTCTGGTGTCTGTTGTGATGTTTCCCCTTTCATCCCTGATTTTGTTGATTTGGATGTACTCTTCTTTTTTTTTTGGTTAACTGGGCTAGCGGTCTGTCAATCTTCTTTATCAGCTCTTGGATTTGTTGATTCTTTGTGTTGTTTTCTTTGTTTCAATTTCATTAATTTCGGCCCTGATTTTTGTTATTTCTTCTTGTCTGCTGGGTTTGGGTTTCGTTTGCTGTTGCTTTTCAAGTGTGTTGAGTTGCAAAGTTAAGTCATTTATTTGTGTTCTTTCTGAAACTTCCCTCTAAGGACTGCTTTCAGCATGTCACAGAGGTTTTGTTGTGTTGTATTGTCCTTTTCATTTAGTTCCAGGAATACTTTTATTTCTTTCTTAATTTCTCTTTTGACCCCTTCATCATTCAGGAGTGTGTTGTTTAATCTCCATGTGTTCATGTGGTGATT
>NW_008337054.1:2266796-2267159 GCF_000622305.1 Nannospalax galili
GTTTAAAGTCTATTTTGTCAGATATTAGAATTGCTATGCCTGCTTTTTTCTTAGTGCCATTTGCTTGGTATATTTTTTCCATCCTTTCACTATGAGATAGTGCCTGTCCTTGAAAGTGAGATGAGTTTCTTGCAGACAACATAAAGATGGGTTTTGCTTCTTAATCCATTCACATAGTCTATGTCTTTTGACTGTGGAGTTCAGTCTGTTAATATTTAAAATTATTAATGAAAGATGAGTATTGAATCCTGTCATTTTTATTTCTGTTTATGGTCTTGATATAGCTGTACTTTTCCACAGTTATACCTTCATTGGATTTCTTTCTGCAACCCCTTGGGTATAGTCATTCCTTTCTTCAGCTCT
>NW_008337054.1:2267533-2281454 GCF_000622305.1 Nannospalax galili
TTTTTACTATGATGTGCCGTGGAGAGTTTCTTTTCTGGTCCTGTCTGTTTGGTTTTCTATATGCTTCTTGTTTTTGTATGTTCATGTCTTTCTTTAATTTTGGGAAATTTTCTCCCACGATTCTGTTGAAGATCTGGTCCATGCCATTATCTTGTGATTCTTCTCCTTCCTGTATGCCTATGATTCGTCAGTTTGTTCTTTTTATGGTGTCACACAATTCCTTCATATTCCATTCTTGTGATTTCTTAAATTTTTCATAATCTTTGCTTGAGTGGTCTAGTTCATCCACTTTATCTGCCAATCTTGATACTCTGTTTTCCATTTTATTCCTCCTATTGGTGAGGCTTTCTCCTGTCGTTTCTAATTTGCTTACTGAGTGTTTCACTTCCTTCTTCATTTCAGCCAGAGTATTTTTCAATATTTCTAACTCTTTTCTGAATTCATTCAGAAGTTTATCCCTATCTTCCTTCCATTCTTTGATTTCTTTTTTTGTGTGTTCTTTAAATTCACTGAATTTTTTTATCATGTTTATAATAGTTCTTTTGAGGTCCATGTCCTGCATTATCTCTAGGGGGTTCTTATTGTACTCCTCTAGAGTACTATTGGTATTTGGTGGGGGTATGTTATTTTGGTTTTTCATGTTATTATTTTTTCTCATGATTTTGACATGTGAATTTCTTTTGTATTTTCTGATTCCTGTGTGAGACTCAGGCCTTGAAGTTTAGGTGTGCTTCTTTTTGTGAACTTTATGTGCCTTTGTGGTTTACTTTTTGGGCATGAAAAGCTGGTTCATTTAAGCTTCCAGTTCTCTCTTTTGATTTTATATTGGAGTGGGCAGATTGCTTTTGTCTTCAGGAGTTCCCACAGAGGCCCAAGTCAGATGAGGATCAGATGCTCTCACACTTTCTCCTAAGGTCTGGATCCCTCCAGGAACGATTTAGGCCTCAGGAATTTGGGGGTTGGACTGGCCTGGGAGCCTGGCCCAGGAAAGATGCTGGTCTAGGGCAGCTGGTGGCCATGCCACTGAGAGATGCAAAGGCAGATTGGGTGGGAAGAGGCCCCAAGGCCTCCTGGGGACTGCACTGAGGAGCTAGTTTGGCCTGGATGCAAAGGATCAGGCAGAGGAATGGTCAGCCCCAGCATCCCAGAAAGAGGCTGGCAGGTGGTGCAGGCCCAGTTAAGCAGAGAGAGCTGAGGATGGAGCCAGCCCAGAAGCAGTGCTCTTGTGGCCCCGACAATGCACTACGTTGGTCTGGATGAAAAGGATCAGGGAGCAGTATTGGTTCCCCAGGTGTCTGGGGCCCCAAGACAAAGAATGGGACAAGGCCCAAACTCATAGGAGAGAATGGTAGTGGAAATGGAAGGGTGAATGAGGCTGGGGTAGTCAAGGGCAGAAGGCGCAATGGACTTACCCTGGAGAGAGGCCTGCGGGTAGAAGAGAGGCCCGCTGTGGGTCCTGCAGGCCCAGGGAAGCAGAGGGAGATGAGGGTGGTGTTTGTTTGTTATATATAGGAAAACTGGTTTTTGTGTGTTAATTTTGTATCCTGCTACTTTGCTGAATGGGTTTATCAGTTCTAGGAGTTTTCTGATCTTTTATGCATAGAATCATATCTGCAAATAATGACACTTTGACATTTGTCTTTCCAGTATATATCCACTTTAACTCCTTTACTCATCTTACCGCTCTAGCTAAAACTTCAAGCACTATATTGAACAGGAATGGGAAGAATTGACATTCTTGCCTTTTTCCTGATTTTAGAGCAAATGATTTGAGTTTTTCTCTTTTTAGCATGATGTTAACTATGGGCTTGATGTATATTGCTTTTATTATATTGAGATTTTCCCCTTCTATCCATAGATTCTCCATGACTTTTATCATGAAGGGATGTTGGATTTTGTCAAAGGCCTTTGTGTCATGTAATAAGAAAATCACAGTTTCTGTCCTAGGCTATTTAAGTGGTGGATTACATTTATGGATTTGTGTATGTTAAACTCCTTGCATGTCTGGGATGAGGCCAACTTGATCATGGTGGATGATCTATTTCATATGTGCTTGAATTCGGTTAGCAAGTATTTTTGTGCTTATGTTCATCAAGTAGATTGGCCTATAATATTCTTATTGTTAGGTCTTTGTCTGGTTGTGGTATCAAAGGAATGTTGGCTTTGCAGAAAGAATTTGGAAGTGTTCCTTCCTTTTCGAGTCTACCAAATAAATGAAAAAGTATTAGTGTTAGTTCTTCACTGAAGGTCTAGTAGAATTCTGCACTGACTCCATCTAGTCCTAGGCTCGTTTTAGTTGGGAGATTTTAAGTTACTACCTATATATCAGTTGTTACGGGTATGTTGAAATTGTTTATTTTATCTATATTTAACTTTGTATGTACCTAGAAATTCATCTATTTCTTTTCAGTTTTCTAGTTTAGGGCAATATAGTTTTTTTAAGTATGTTCTTATGATTTTCTGAATTTCCTCAGGGTCTGTTGCAATATTTCCCTTTTATCTCTGAGACTATTGGATCCTCTCTTTCTTTTGGTTAAATTAACTAAAGATCTGTCAACCTTTTTAATCTTTTCAAAGAACGAATCATTTCATTGATTCTTGTATTGTTTTCTTATTGTAGTTGTTGTTTCTATTTCATTAATTTCAGCTCTGATTTTGATTATCTTTTCCTTTCTACTCTTTTTAGGTATTGTTTGTCCTTGGTTTTCCAAGACCTTCAGGTATATCGTTAGGATATTGATACAAGATCTCTCCAGTTTGTGTAGTGTAGATACTTAGTACTAAAAACTTTCTTCTTAGGACTGCCTTCAATGTGTCTCATAGATTTTGGCATGTTGAGTTCTCATTTTCATTCAATTCTAGGAATTTTTCGATTTCTTTCTTGATT
Organism: Nannospalax galili; assembly: GCF_000622305.1. Taxonomy (NCBI): domain Eukaryota; kingdom Metazoa; phylum Chordata; class Mammalia; order Rodentia; family Spalacidae; genus Nannospalax; species Nannospalax galili. The sequence continues at coordinate 2,270,421 of NW_008337054.1, forward strand.
TCTCCCTGGACCCAATTTTCATTTAGTAGTATGTTGCTTAGTTTCCATGAGTTTGCATACTTTCAGTAGTTTCTATTGTTGTTGATATCCAGCTTTATTCCCTTGTGGTCAGATAGAATGCAGAATGCTATTTCAATTTTCCTGTATTTGTAGTGACTTGCTTTGGGTCATAATATGTGGTCAATTTTGGGAAAAGGTCCATAGGCTTCTGAGAAGAGTATGTGTTCTTTAGTTTCGAGGCAGAATTTTCTGTAGAAATCTGTTAGGTCTATTTGATTTATGATGTCATTTAACTCCTAAGTTTCTTCGTTTGTTTAATTTTTTCTGATGATCTGTCTATTAGTGAGAGTAGACTATTGAAGTCACCCATTGTCACTGTGTTGTGATTAGCCTGTTCTTTTATATCTAAAAGTTCTTTAAGTAAAATTGGGTACCACTATGCTTAATGTGCGTATGTTTAGAATTGTAATATCCTCTTGCTGGACTTTTCCTTTAATGTGTATGAAGTGTCCCTCTTTATATCTCTTTGGACTAATTTTAGTTTGAACTCTATTTTGTCAGATATTAGAATGGATACACTTGCTTGTTTGGTTGGGTATAATAGTCTGGGCTGGCAGTTGTGGTCTTTCAGGACTTGGAATATATCTTTCCAGGCCTTCTGACTTAAAAGTTTTCTATCAAATACTCAGGTGTTATTCTAGTGGGTCTGCCTTTATAAGTGGCTTCACCTTTCTCTTCTGCATCTTTCAATAACATTTCTTTATGTTGTGTTTTTAATATTTTAACTGTAATATGTCATAGTTTTTTTTTTCTTTCTGGTCTTGTCTATTTGGTGTTCTGCAGGCTTCTTCCATCTGGATGGGACTTCTCTTTCCCTAGGTTTGGGAAATTCTCTTCTATGATTTTACTGAAGATATATTCTATGCCTTTGTTATGATATTCTTCTCCTTCTTATATGCCCATTATTCAAAGGTTGGGTCTTTCCATGTTCCTTTTATATATTTGTTTAAATTTTTCATTGATGTTAAGCCAGGTGTGGTGGCACACACCTTTGGTCCCAGCACTCAGGAGGCAGAGGCAGGTGGATCTCTGAGTTCAAGGCCAGCCCTGGGACTACAGGGAGACCTTGTCTCATAAAGATCAAAAAAAATCTTTTTACATTGTTCTTTACCAAGTGATCTAATTCCTCTTCATCTTCCATCTCTGATTCTGTCTTCAACATGATCTTTTCTGTTAGTGAGGCTTTCCACTGAGGTTTTTATTTGAGTTTTTCATTTCCAGTATCATTTCAGTTTCATTTTTTTTCAGAATCTCTAACTTCATTTTTTATTATTTGTACTGACTTCCTTGTTTAATTCACCTCTTTGTCTTTGCTGTCTCTGAGTTATTTGACCATAGCTATAATCAGTCTTTTGAATTCTTTGTCTGGAAGTTCCTGCAGGTCATTTTCATTCAGGGCTATTATGGTTTTTGTTTTGTTTGGAAGTTTTGTTATTTTGTTTTGGGGGTTGTTTTGTTTTGTTTTGGAGGGAGGGAGTGTTGAGGAGACGTTGTTTTGGTTTATGATGTTTTTATTTCTGTGTTGGGATTTGCATATCTGGAGTTAGTAAGTTGTTTGAGTTTTTCTTTCTTTTTTGTTCAAGTAATCTTCATTTAGCAGAGGTGTTTATAATGTTCAGGAAGGGGCTAGTTCATAGCAGGGTTACGATGTTGACTTCTTCTGTTTGGCACTTAGGGTTATAGCCTCTACCCTAGGTTTTCTGCTTGATAGCAAAGGTCAGGTTCATGAAGTGTCTTGCTTTGAGGAACTTGGAGCAGGTTTCCCCTAGCAGTGTGGACTGATCTCAAGGCTAGATGGAACTACTGGAGAGTCCCAATCAGGTAGCTGGCAGGACTCTGATGAGTCTTGAATGGAGTGAGGGACCAGGGCCCCTCATCAGTTGGAAGAGTCTCTAGAGAGGTTTGGACTAGGATCTGACAGATTCCAAAGGGAAGGAGAGGGACCAAAAGCAGGTGGCGATCCCTGGAAAGCAGTGATAGGACTTTGGGGTGATGGCAGGGTGGACAGAGGGAGCTTACCTGGGTCTCCAGGCTATGTGATATGATGAGAGAATCTGATGAGGAGCATGCCAGGGTCTGGTGAATCCCAAAGAGAGGTAGAAGTGCCAAGACGGGGTGTCAGTAGTTCCTGGTATGTTGCAGTGGGGCTTTGGAGTGATGATAGGGGAGAAGAGGAAGCTTACCTGGGCCTCTGGGACATGTGGGGAGACTGGAGAGTCCCTGGTGCACAGCCAGTTGGGGACAGGAAGAGGTGGCAGGCCCTGGCAAGTGGTGGGGCTTTTTTCAAGTTCTTTCTTTTCTTTCTTTTTGTTTTTTTGTTTTTTTGTTTTTTTGCTTTTAAGTTTAAGAGAAATTTTGTTATTTTAAGAATTTCATATAATGTATTTTTATTGTATTCAGACCTCTTCCCCCATCTCCACCCTCACCCTACCACTGCCCACCCCTTACACCCCTATTTCATGCCTTCTATTAGCAAATGAAAAACCCTGTCCATTTTACATATTCCTCTGAGGTGGGTACCAGAGAAATCATATCTCATTAGAGGGTCAGTGATCTATAATTCTTTCACAGGGGTGTGCAAATCACAGTCCTTGCATGCAGGTTACACTTCTAGACCTCACTCAGCACAGTGACCCCATTGTGGACCAAGGCATTCTCCAACAGGTTGATTCCCCACAGAGTTTTACTGTGGGTAAAAGGAGAAGCTATGTCCTCATAGCAGGCAGCAACTAGCTCACAGGTCTTCAATCCAAGATTCTCTGAGTGGAAGCTGGGAAGTTTCACAGCTTCACATGGCATCTTTATACCAGTGTCCTCTAGTTTATTTTCTGAAATCTGTAGACTTCTCAGATTCCTAATGTTGTTGAGGACTGCAGCCAGGTTTTGACAGCCACTGGGTGACCACGATAGTAGGCGGACTATGGGTGCCACCAGGGCGCATTAGTGTGCAGGCCAACTTGGCTCTGCCCTACCAGTGCATGTGAGAGGCCATGCTGGTGAAGCTCCATCCCCATTGATTTGCATGGGCTGGGCTCTGCCATTGCGCATGGGTAGCTATACTGGCATGGCTCCACTGGTGTGCCTGGGTAGCTAGGCCAGTGCAGCTCCACCATCTTGATTTCCCAGTTATTTTTCCTCTTAATTGCTCAGTCATGAGTTCAGAATTTTGAGATCAATATAGAAGCATCAATTATTCTTAATAAATCAAGAGGCACAGAGTCATGTTTTAAGTCCTTGTACTAAAAGCAGCCATTGCTCTGGCTGCACTGCCATCTTGACTCTTGAAGTATTTTCTTTTTTACTTGCCAAGTCCTGAGTTCAGAATTTTGAGACCAATATAGAAGCACCTATGGTCAAGTAAATATTCATATTGTGTTCCACACATAGTCCAACACATGGTCTCTTGGGGGTCAGTGCACCCTGGGCCCTGAGGCCAGCTGCCCCAGGGTAGCCTCATCCCTCTGCCATCTTTTCTCTCATCACCATCACTTTGAGCTGTCTTGTCATATTCCTTCTTGTATGTGTCAACACTCATACTGAACAATGAGTTCTGGGTTGCAAAAGAGAATTTATTTTTGTGCTTGTCATTCATGCCTTTGTTCACCAACTTTACAAACACACACACACACACACACACACACACACAAAGTGCTTTCACATTCTTTATTTCAGTTAATTCATCATTGTATTCAACTTTGGTTCAACCAGGCATAATTTACATTGTTTTACATGTATATCATGTAACATTGAACTTCTGGGTTATAAGTCTCCAGTCAACCTTCCCCAGGTTTACATTTTGTTCTCAGTCAAAACTGACTCCCTCACATGTTTACCATGTAAACAATGTAAACTTAGTAGTTGGGTACTTTGGTAGATTTACTTTTTCTTTCAACATGTGTGCTAATGTGGTAATTCAATCTTCCTGAATCTGTCTTGCTTATACTTTGCAGCTAAAGTTTCCTTTTCTTTTCTAAATGCCTTTGCCTCTAAGCCTTCCTTCAGCAGCACCTGTCAAGGGCTGGAGTTGTGGCCCTTTAGGTAGAGTGCTTGTGTAGCATCCATAAAGCTCTAGACTTGATTCCAGGCTCATAAACCAGGCACCACCAGGCATGTTAGTGCACAGTTCTAATCCCAGCATTTGAGAAGTGGAGATAAAAGGATCTAGAGTTCAAGGTTATCTTTAGCTGGTAACTTATTTTGGAAGTAAATGTCAGAAAATCTCTAATTTCTATTAGCTATTTTGGAAAGTGTTATGGAATATTGAAATGATGGTTTTTTGTTTTTTGTTTTTTGTTTTTGTCTTTTTGAGATAGGGTCTTCCTGTAGTCCCAGCTGACCTGAACTCACTATGTAAACCAGGCTGGCCTTGAACTCACAGTGATCCGCCTGCCTCTGTCTCCCAAGTGCTGGGACTAAAGGCATGCGCCACCATGCCCAGCTTGAAATGATGTTTTTACCTTACAAAAAAATAAGATTAAGAGCTGGGCATGGTGGCATACACTTGCAATCCCAGCGCATGGGAGACAGATACAATAAAACTGCAAGTTTGAGACAAGCATGGGAGGGCTAATAGTGAGTTCAGGGCCATCCTGAGCTACTAGTAAGACCCTGTCTCAAAATATTAAAGGATATGTTAAGGATATGGATATGTAGTTCAGTGGTAGAACATTTGCCTAGCATGTGTAGGGTCCTGCATTTAAGCTCCAACGAGAGAGAAAGAGGGAGGGAGGGAGAGAGGGAGGGAGAGAGAGAGAGAGAGAAATTAGGAGCTGAGAAAATGACTACAGTAATAGTACTGCACTCTTTAAATGATGTATATATTGTTTACTTTTTTAAAAATGAAAGTTCGGTTTTACACAAAAATGGGTCCTAAATCTCCTTTGCCCAAAAAAAAAGCATATCGATACTGAATTGCCCTTTTTTGCTCAATAGAAGAGGGAAAATATCTTGCTGTACTCTAGATTCTGGAGTCCAGAGCCTGTTGAGACTTAGAAATGGGTCTCCCTGTCAGGGTTCCATTCCAGGATCACTGCCTGAAGGTGTCAATTGTGCTCAGCTAGCTGAATGCTTTAACTCAGCATGGAATTCCATTTGGCTCCAAATATGTGTCCTTCTTTGAGAGACGCTGGTATATATGAAACAAAAATCCACAAGGCAATCTTTTTCTTCAAACATTAGTACTTTGTTAAAAGAATGTATTAAATTACCACATTTGAACTTAATTTAGGGCAATCATCCAAACATTTTGAGAAAAGTAAGCATCAATTTAACTTGATCTCTGAAACTATTAAAGAAAAAACCCACAAACAGAAAGCCACAGTTAGTTTGTTAAAGGCAGTGTGGCAGCATAGATGTTCTCTGGATAGCCAGTCAAAAATTCAAATGAAAAGTATAGTCTTATCTTACCTTCAGCTTAGAATCAAATGGTAGAGCATACACAGGACAGCATGTAACAAAGTTCACCTTGCTGATCTCAGGAAGACCTCATACTGGAGACCATAATTTGCTGTCCATGAATTCTACAGAGAGTTTTGCCACATTGTTGAAACACATGATTTTCTCTTGAGTCAAGAACTAAATGAAATAGCTTGCATGCATTTAGGGGGATATAAACTAACCGCTTTCATGACATGAAACAAAAAACAAAGGCATTATCAGGGTAGAGGAATGTAACAGGAGAGGGGGAGTAACAGAAATCAATGTAGGGGAGGGGGTAATTATGAGCAAAGTACATTTTATCCATGTATGAAAACATCACAATGAAACCCATTATTGTACAATTAATATATGCTAATAGCATGGGAAAATGTCTTCAGCAACAGAAGAAAGCTCAGTTTGGTGGACACTTGCTCTGTAGGAAACCCTTGGGTACTAAGCAAAGCTAGGAAGTGGCTTGGTCACATCTCAGATCACCTTGCTCAAGAACACCATGCTTATTGAACAGAGTCGGTGGACCCTCCCAAACTGCTCAAAGAATATTTTTCTCTTTTTTTTCAGAATAATTCACCCAGTTACATGCATATATGATGCATAATAAATGTAATTTTGAATTAAAGGAGTAATAATCTAAATAGCTATGTTGGGAATACATTTTCACAGTGCAATAGTGAAGATGTGCAAAGATATAATTTTCTCTGTAAATAAAATTAAATTACGTTCTCAAGATCTTATTTTCTCTGATAGAAATTTTGTTGTGACAATTTCATCTTAAACATGAACTTTCATAAGGTAGTTTTCCTTTTTATGCTGCTCTCTCTTCCCAGAATAATCTAAATTCCAAGGGGATTATGTACCATCCTGACACCAGGGGATTGACATTGGTCCATATGTCATCTCTGTCTCCACTGGTCTTCCCCAGCTGTCCCCATGATGATGGCAGCCAAGGACAGGCTGAAGGCATGCATCCCCTTTGCCACCTTGGTGCTCCAGCACTTCCTGGTGTGGCAGTCTTGCCTTCATTCTGTCAGCTGCTCTGCAGATCATCCCTTGTCCTCTCAGACCCTCAGCACTCTTATTCCATCCTTTGCTCAACTGTCCTCCATAAACTTCCACTGTGGGATAATACCTTTGTCTCAAAGCATAGTGAACCTCTGAAATACCTTTTCTCTAGTTAGAAACTTCATTCTGGATCCCACCAATTCTATTGAAGATATTAGGACTACCAGAAGTTAGGCCCCAACAGCCCTAATAAGCCAGGTTCAGCCACCTGTCCTCAATAAGCCAAGTAAACAAGTGATAGTGAAAAGCAGACACAAGACATTTATTTAATGTGACCACATGGGGGAAGAGGGACATGGAGGTGCAGTGACCCAGCCCCCAAGTCTATCTCTCCGATCCTGATGGAGGTTTAGGGTTAGATAAAGAGCCACAGGCATAACTAAGCAGTCTTGGTGTAGGTGGCACCAGGCTTCAGTCTTTTTCTTCTCTGAGCATGAGATCCTCAGAGAAATTCCAATTTCTTTTTGTAAATATTTTATTATTTTTATTTTATGTGTACAAGTGGTTGCCTATGTGTGTAAGTGTACCACATGCGTGCACTGCTCACAGAAACTAGAAGAGGATGTCAGATCCCCTGGAACTGGAATTATGGATAGTTATTAGCCACCGTGTAGGTGCTGGAAATCAAACTCAGGTCCTCTGCAAGAGCAGCCAGTGCTCTTAACCACTGAGCTATCTTTCCAACCCTGGAAATTCCAATTTCTTGGAGGCCACTGTCTTGATAGCCTGATAGCCAAAGGGAGGGGCACAGAGTGTCTTTACATCTTCATTCCTACCTGGATATTCAGCCGTACTGGCCCAGAAACAGGTCTTGTATCTTTTGTCTGGCTAGAAGCACCTGACATCCTCACTCAGGCTCCCTCATATCATGTTTAAATGGTTTGCATTAAATAACAATGGAAAAGATAATTCTTGCAAGCTGGTATCTATTTGGCTCTCAAGCTATTGTATTTGTTACAGAATTTTCATCAAATCTGGGAATTATTAAACATTAACTCATCAAGTATTCTTCCTTCTCATTTCTTTTCCTCTTTTCTTTCTGGAGCTTCTATTGTGATATATTAATATGCTTAAGCCTGTCCCACAGGGCTGCAAAGCTCCATTCATTTTTTCTCAATTTTTTTCCATTTTCCACATCAAATAAGAGAAATTAACTTTTCTTCATATTTTCTAATTTTCTACCTTCTCAAGTCTGCTGCTAAACTCCTATGGCAAACTTTTTACTTTAGTTATATTATTTTTATTTAATTGTAGTATTTAGTTATTATTTAGTTAGAGTATTTTTCATATCTAGAACTTATATTGCTTCTTCTTTCTATAACATCTATCGCTTACCATTTCCTACACAGTTCTCCTATTTTCCCTTGGTTCTCTGAGCATATTTAGTTGCTGGAAGACTGTCAGTATTCCTTTTCTGTCTGTATGGGTCATGCATTATTCTTTTCTTGAAAGTCTAGAAAGTTGTTGAAAACAGACAGATAATATACAAATAAGTCAAAGGTAAGTTCATCTACTGAGGTCTAGTCAGCTTATCTAGAGTCTCTTGCTTTAGAAGATCAGCTCTTCCTCGCGCAGCAGTAATCAGTTGCCAGCAATTCTTCAGCTAAGATTGTAATCAGCTGTCCATTTCCCCAGTTCTATGCTGGGTTTTTGTCTATTTGAGTTTGCATGGGTCCTGTGTAGATGAACTTGTACTGAGGGATGTTTGAAGACACTAACTTTACACAATAGGCCTTAAGACAAATGACAGAATGTATGAATTCCAGTGGGAGGGCTATGGGGTAGTGCCAGTGGGGAAGGGGGCATAAAGATGACTAAGACCAATTGAGATGTTCTGCATGAAATATACAGAAATTCGACAAAAATAAATAAATAAAAATAAAACTCAAAGAAAAAATTGTCTCTAGAAATTAAATTCTTCCCATTGCTTGGAGACTTACTATTGCTGTTTGTTGGGTTTTTTTGCTTAATGACTTTTTAAACTTAATTTAGAAAAGCTACATTCTTTTTCATACGCACTGCTGGAAACTCAGTTAGGTTAGTCTATTAACTAGGCAGAGGTTTAGTTAATTTGTGGTGCCAGTAAATTCCCTTGTCTTCACCCAATGTAGAGCTTTATGGTCAGTCAAGGATAGAAGATGACTCTTTTTGGTGGACTTACATGTTTCTAGGAATATATCAACTTTTCAAATTGCCTTAGGACTTCTCATTTCTCAACTCTTCCTTTTAAACTTTTAAAACCATTGTTGGTTGCTTCAATTATTATCCATTATTTCTGGCAGCCATAAAGTTAAACAATTATCTCTAAACATTTTTAGCAAGTAGCCCACCTCAAGGGAAAGAGTCCCCTGCTGTGATACTAAGTTAGGTTAAGTAAGCACAGTTCTAGAAATAGATCTCCAGAGAATCATCAGACAGGTGAATCAGGAGAGTTCACAAAGGATAAGGCGTTGAAAGTACTGCAAGTCTGATCAGCCCACTCCAGTGGCTGGTACTGAGCTAAGACTCACAGGGTTATGGGGTAGAAACAGAGCAAGTTGCAAGGCCACAACTCTCACTGCTTTCTTGAATAAAATGCTGTCTGAATTGCTACAAGCTTTATTTGCAGAGTGCAAAAAAAGAAGTTGATTCCAGTTTTCTTGCTTCATTCATAAATGAAAGGGTTTCCATAGGTCCTTTCTCACCACTTATTCTGATATCACCCTAGTGCAGGCTTTTTAAAGCATTTCAAAGTAAAGCTGACACCACGCTAACAATTTTATGTTATTATGGGTAAATTTTCAAAATGATCATATTAAGACGTCACCATTATTATCCCAGCTTACAAATATGAAAATAGAGCAGAGTGTTTAAATAACTTGCTTAAAATCAATCTTAATTAAGTGCTGGAGAATGCATTAAATTCTAGAATCAAGAATTTTGAGGCAACGTCAAACTAAAAATAACTACAATGAAAATATGTTACTTAATGTCTCAGAAATATCAACCTATTATCTAGGCTTTTATTTGATTAAAAGCCAGATTAAATGTAAGAGGTATTCATGTCAGGTATTTTTTCATCATCATAAGGTCAAGAAATTTTAATAGTTTTGATAAAGGTAAATTATTATATCTGTAATTAATCTTAAATTTACAGTTTTATTGGAATTTTCGCATAAATAACTTAATAAATCAAAACCAAACTTCTCTCCCAGACAATAATTTCTGCCTTTTGTCTGAGAAAATAGCATCACTGTATCTTTGAAATCCCTTGAGGTAAAAAAGGCAGAAATTATCATCTAGAAAACAATTTTGGTTTTGATTTGTTAAACTGTTTATACGAAAATTCTAACAAAGCTGTAAGTACAAGATAAGCGACCAGAACTACTCTGAAAGACTGGAACAGGTGTCTTTGAAGATGAGACATAAAGAGATCTAAGAGCTAGAGTACAGCTCAGCGGCACAGCACTTGTCTAGCATGCTTAAGGCCTTTGAGTCAAACTCCAACACAAGAAAACACACAAAAAAAAAAAATGGCACATAAAGTCAGGGCACAGTGACAGGAATACAGACAAAGGAAACAGGATGTGATTTATTCAAAACCTGAGAGCAGCTAAGGATGATTGTAAATAGAGACTGAGAGTGACAGGCAGACCTGGAGATAAAAGCTGACTACAAAGTCTCCTTTGTCAGGAAAATTTATTTGGATACATACAAGTCCCCAGAGAAGAGCACACAGTATTCCTATAAAAAAGACTTTCTTGATGACCCTCAGGCCTCTGTCCAGGGTAAGCTGATCTAGCCCTCTGTGCCTTGACTCCCCCAGCCTCATTCACCCTCCCATCTCCCCCACCCGTCTCTCCTCCTAGCTTGGGACCTGTCACATTCCTTGTCTTGGCACCACAGACACCCGGGGAACCACCACCGCTTCCTTATCCTTGGCATTCAGACCAACTCAATTCCTTCTGGGGTTCACAGGAGCCCTCTGGGCCTGGGCCCGCCCTCACCTCCTTCTACTTCCCTGGGCACCCACAGGCCAGGGGCTGGCCTTTCCTCTTCCTGAACCTTTGCATCCAGACCATCCCAGCTCCTCAGTGCAGTCCCCAGGAGCCCTTAGGGCCACTTCCTGCTCCCATCGCCCTTTGCATCTCTGGGTGGCACAGCCACCAGCTACCCTAGACCAGCATCTTTCCTGGGCCCTGTTCCCAGGCCAGTCCAACCCCCAAATTCTTGAGGCCAAAATCTTTCCTGGAGGGATCCAGACCTTAGGAGAAAGCCTGAGAGCATCTGATCCTCATCTGACTTGGGCCTTTGTGGGAACTCCTGAAGACAAAAGCAATCTGCCCACTCCAATGTAAAATCAAAAGAGAGACCCCTGAGGAACAAATCCTCTAACAACCTCAAGAGTAAAAACAAATCAGTTTATCTGGTCCAATTGTATGTCCTTAAACACCCAAAAGGGAAGTATAACCAAAGATTAAAGGGGCCAACATAAAA
>NW_008337054.1:2282597-2282721 GCF_000622305.1 Nannospalax galili
GACATGAAAAACTGAAAAAACAATATCCCCACCAAATACCAATAGTCCTCTACAGGAGTACAGTGAGAACCCCCTAGAGATAATGCAGGACATGGAACTCAAAAGAACAATTATAAACATGATA
>NW_008337054.1:2283164-2285592 GCF_000622305.1 Nannospalax galili
ATGCCCATACAAGTACAAGAAGCATAGAGAACACCAAACAGACAGGACCAGAAAAGAAACTCTCCACAGCACATCATAGCAAAAACACTAAACATACAGAACAAAGAGACAATGCTGAAAGCTGCAAAAGAGAAACAACAAGTCACATATAAAGGAAAACCCATTCTGATTACAGATGATTTTTCAGTGGAAACCATGAAAGCCAGAAGAGCCTGGACCAAGCATTCATAGTTTTAAATGACCACAGATGCCAACCCAGATTACTATACGCAGCCAAAATGTCTATTACAGTTGAAGGGGAAAGAAAAATCTTCCATGACATAAATAGGCTGAAGGAATTCATGTACACAAAACCAGCACTTCAGAGAGATCTGGAAGCAATACAAAGAGCTGAAGAAAGAAATGACTAAATGCAAGGGGTTGCAGAAAGGAATTCAATGAAGGTATAACCGTGGAAAAGTATAGCTATATCAAGAATCTAAACAGAAATAAAAATGACAGGACTCAATAATCATGTTTCATTCATAACTTTAAATATTAATTATTGAACTCCTAAGTCAAGAGACACAGACTAGGTGAATGGATTAAGAAACAAAACCCATCTTTTTGTTGTCTGCAAGAAACTCATCTCACTTTCAAGGACAGGCAATATCTTAAGATGAAAGAATGGAAAAAATATATACCAAGGAAATGGTACTAAGAAAAAACCAGGCATGACAATTCTAATATCTGACAAAATAGATTTTAAACTAAAACTAATCAGAAGAGATAAAGAGGGCCACTTCATTCTGATCAAAGGAACAATAAATCAAGAAGACATTACAATCATGAACATATATTCACCAAACTCTGGTGCACCCAACTTCATAAAAAACAATACTACAGGACTTTAAGACAATGACAGGATTCAATACTCCATTAGATAGGTCAAGAGGGCAGAGAATTAACAGAGAGACATCTGAATTAAACAATACCATATACCAAGTGGATTTAACAGACATCTACCAAGTATTCCACCCAAGCATCAAAAGACATGCTTTCTACTCAGCACCCCATGGAACCTCCTCCAAACCATATACAGGGACACAAAACAACCCTCAACAAATACAAAAAGATTGAAATAATTCCATGCATTATATCAGACCACAATGCAATAAAGCTGACAATCAACACTAGAAGAAGACGTGGATTTAACAGACATCTACCAAGTATTCCACCCAAGCATCAAAAGACATGCTTTCTACTCAGCACCCCATGGAACCTCCTCCAAACCATATACAGGGACACAAAACAACCCTCAACAAATACAAAAAGATTGAAATAATTCCATGCATTATATCAGACCACAATGCAATAAAGCTGACAATCAACACTAGAAGAAGACCTAACCACCACATAAACACATGGAGATTAAACACCATACTCCTAAATGATGAGTGTGTCAAAAGAGAAATTAAGAAAGAAATAAAAGTATTCCTGGAACTAAATGAAAAGGACAATACAAAACGACAAAATCTCTGGCACATGCAGAAAGTGGTCCTAAGAGGGAAGTTTATAGCTCTAAGTGCCTACATCAAAAAATCAGAAAGAACACAAATAAATGACTTAACATTGCAACTCAAGACACTTGAAAAGCATCAACAAATGAAACCCAAACACAGCATACAAGAAGAAATAACAAAAATCAGGGCAGGAATTAATGAAATCAAAACAAAGTAAATACAAAGACTCAACGAATCCAAGCTAGTTCTTTGAAAAGATAAGATTGACAGACCACTAGCCCAGTTAACCAAAAGAAAGAAAGAGCACCTCCAAATCAACAAAATCAGAGATGAAAGGGGAAACATCACAACAGACACCAGAAAGATACAGAACATTATCAGGGAATACTTTAAAAACCTATATGCTACTAAATTTGAAAACCTAAAGGAAATGGACAGATATCTAAAGGCATGGGAACCACCAAAACTAAACCAAGAAGAGATTAACAGCTTAAACATACCTATAACACAAAAATAAATAGAAACAGTAATACAAAACGTCCCGACTAAAAAAAGCCCAGGCCCAGATGGATTTACAGCAGAATTCTATCAGACATTTAAAGAAGATCTGCATCCAATACTACTAAATTTATTCAAAAAGATAGAAATGGAGGGAGAACTTGCAAATTCTTTCTATGAAGCCAGCATCACTCTAATACCAAAGCCAGGTAAAGATACAACCAATAAAGACAACTATAGACCCATATCCTTAATGAACATATATACAAAAATTCTCAACAAGATACTTGCAAACCTCGTACAGACACACATCGAAAAGATCATCCACCATGATCAAGCTGGCTTTATCCCAGAGATTCAGGGATGGTTCAATATACGTAAGTCAATAAATGTCATAAATCATATAAATGGGCTCAAAGACAAGAACC
>NW_008337054.1:2286026-2286174 GCF_000622305.1 Nannospalax galili
CTATATACCAATAACAAGCAATCAGAGAAAGAGCACATGGAAACGCTCCCCTTCACAATAGCTGCAAAAATAAAATAAAATATCTCGGGATAAACCCAAACAAAGACATTAAAGACCTCTACAATGAAAATTTTAAATCTTTAAAGAA
>NW_008337054.1:2286526-2287066 GCF_000622305.1 Nannospalax galili
ATGAGTACATGCAATTTCAGCCACCTGATATGTGACAAAGCAGCCAAGAATATTCACTGGAAGAAAGACAGCATGTTCAGCAAATGGTGCTGGCAAAACTGGATCTCCACCTGTAGAAGAATGAAACTAAACCCCTATCTTTCACCCTGCACAAAAGTCAATTCCAAATTGATCAAAGACTTCAATGTAAAGCCTGAAACTCTGAAAATGTTAGAAGAAAACATTGGCAATAACCTACAAGATAGGGGTGTAGGAAAGGATTTTCTAAACCACACATCAATTGCTCAGGAAACAAGGGCAAGAATTAACAAACGGGACCTCATTAAACTAAAAAGCTTCAGTACATCAAAGGAGACAACCAGGGAAGTGAAGAGAAAACCCACAGAATGGGAGAAAATCTTCACCAGCAACACATCCGACAGATGTTTAACATCTAGAATGTATAACGAACTCAAAAAACAGAGAATCAAGACAAGAAGTAACCCAATTAAAAGATGGGCTAAGGAGCTGAACAGAGAGTTCTCAAAAGAAGAAGTAAAG
>NW_008337054.1:2287378-2287986 GCF_000622305.1 Nannospalax galili
GACAGATTCAGAAAAAAAATTGACATACGTGCACCCTCATATGTGGATCCTAGAACCAAACCCTGATAAGTGAGTATGCATCCAGACATAACTACAGGAACCAGAATAATGGAAAGGAACCAAGGAGGCAAAGGAAAATAAAGAACCTGAAAGAGAACAGTAGGAAACAGGCCTTAATAAGGGTGATATGGATAAAAACTGGGTTAGTTTAAGGGAGACAGGAGGGAAAGGTATACAAGGAACCTAGGGGATAAAGGGAAAGAAAGAGCTCAAGAGAGGTAGGACTATAGGAGAAGGGTATTAGTAAGGGAGAAAGGGGGAAAATGGGGGCATGTTAATTGGGGAAAACATGATGGAGGGGTGAGACAATGCAAGAGATAAATAATGCCTAGCTAGTTTTAAAAACCAGAGGGAACCATATTACTCCAACAACCTATCAACAACTTATAGATACCAGATCAAGAAATATATGTCTAGGTAAGGTTTATCTGAGAACAGTTGGTCTTTGCCCAAGATTTATGTATGTGACACATAGTAATTAAAAGTACCAGACTGGCGGAACTATCCTTCTTGGATGTTTAACAGACATACTTTGAGGCCTATATTAA
>NW_008337054.1:2288170-2305229 GCF_000622305.1 Nannospalax galili
ATAAACCACACATTGTATCACAGTGATGCATTGGCATATCAGTGTACTCATACTGTATATTAAAAACTCTCCAGTGCTGGGTTCATGTCATATTTACTTCTCTATTTTCAGTATCTAAAATAAGTGTGACATTTTATATGTTCAGCATATGCTTGTCAAACTGTTGCTTGGCTTTTGGGAACTGCCCTTTTACTCCCTTTACATTGTGATCTTCTCTAGTCTAACACTGTTTCAGACTTGAATGCCTATGACGTGTGGTTTATTTTTTTCAAATAGCTACAAAAATGGGACTTATTCAGAGACTGATTTCTTCAGCTTTGCTGTTTAAAAGTTATGTGTGGAATATTGACAACTGATTGCTGCTAGTTGAGGAACAGCTGACCTTCCTAAAACAAAGACCTCTAGATAGGCTGACTAGATCCACATAGCAGACAGTAGCAGGGATATCAGAGTATAAGGGCTCTGGTGGGGGGAGGGAGTCTATGGGAAGGTGCATCTGGGAAGTGGGTGTATAGTTGAATAAGATGGTTTGGGATGTTCTGTGTGAAATACACACACATTTAAAAAATCAACAAAAATTTTAAATGTATTATATTTTAGGAGGAAGCATGGAAACTTACATCATGTTAATTAGTAGAGGTGATAAACATTACCATTGAAATCTACCCAATAACTTTATAGACATACACAGGCACCAAGGATCCAAGTGTAACTGATTATGACTAGTAATAATCAGATACCTACAAATTAGACATGCATGTGCCAACATCTCAGTGTTAGTAGCAAAAACAATGAGTCTTTCTGCAAGGAACAATGTATTCTACAATGATATGGAGATCTTTTTCAAAGGTTAAAAACTCATTCAATTTTATGTCTTACAGGGCTTATACTGAGTTCAATATTGTATAACTGTATTAATTCACTGTGAACCTAGAAACTTACAGCCACTTGTGAAAGAGATGTACTCTTGCTCTGGAGTGTGTTACTGAATATGTTAAAGCTGTACTGGAATGCTTCTTCTAATCATGTAGTTATTAAATTTTTTTTAATTTACTGTATGTTATGTAGTAGAGGTGATAAACATTACCAATGAAATCTGCCTCATGACTTTATATCCATACTCAGGTACTAAGGATCCGAGTAACTGACTGTGACTAGTAGTAATCAGATACATAGAGATTTAAAGACATATGTGCAAACATGTAAGTGTTAGTAGCATTAAAAATGTAGGAAACATCATATCTTAAAATGAAATGGAGATCTTCTTTAAAGGGTAAAAACTCATTTAATGTTATATCTTAGAGGGTTTATACTGAGCTCAACTGTGAACCTAAAAATTTACAGCCACCTTTGAAAGAGATGTATCCTTGCTCAGGAATGTGTTACTGAATATGTTAAAGCTGTAATGAAATGCTTCTTCTAATCATGTGGTTATTAAATTTTTAAAAATTAAAAAAAACTGGATTGTAAAACTTGGAAAGTTTCAACATTTTGAAGACTCTGGTTGCCAGGGCCTTTCTTGGCTCATCACTAAGAGGTCAACAAATGACAACACTTGTAACAGGATTCTGTTTTCTAGCTAATAGGGTTGTTTGATTTGATTTGGTTTGGTTTGGTTTGGTCTTTTTGAGACAGGGTCTCCCTGTAGCTCCAGCTGACCTCTCACTCTCTCTGTAGACCAGACTGTCCTTGAACTCACAAAGATCCACCTGCCTCTGCCTCCCGAGTGTTGGGATTCAAGGTGTGAGCCACCACACATAGCTTTCTAGCTAATAGTTTTTAATGAAGAATTGCCTACACTTTTCAATAAAACTAAAATCTCTATAAATGTGGTACTACTAGAATAGAAACATAAAAGATTCATGAGAAAACTGGCAAAAGCAAGCCAGAACATAAAACTTCAGAGAGAGAAAAGATTAAAACAGAGCATATCTGGAGGTAACAAGACAAAGTTATTCTAAGGTTCTCACTAGCCTGTCTTGGCTAATCACCTGCGTGTGAGTGCACCCGTGTCATGCAATGCCACGGAGGTCAGAAGAGGGCTTCGTATTTCCCTGGAACTGGTATTATATAATAGTTTCCATTATCTTCATGATGATACAGGGGTGAAAGAGTATCACCTAGAGGGTTCTTTGTCTCATTCATAAAAGAACTTAAGAATAAACCAAAGGGAAACTTCAGGGCAGTTTTATCAAAATTTTTTTAAAAAATCCTCAGGACAAGCCAGCTGGTAATCTCAGCAGCTGCCTCGAGGAAAAGAATGGACAGGAGAAGGAAAGAAAACCATGAAGAGCCTGCATGGAGGTCAGACATATGGCGGACTGGCAGCCACATGGTGGGGAGAAGGAAGCTTTAGAGAAAAAGTAACACAAGATGTTAGGGCAACCCAAAGCATTAAAGAAAGAATGTTTAGAAAAAGGATATGAAGAAGAAAGGGAGAGAGATTATACTTTTCTGAGGAATTCAGAAAACCAGGCAGACTTACAGAGAGCTACATGTCTGTGATCAGGTCCAGAAACATTGCACTAGGAGGTAGGATTCCAGGCAGGAAGGTTCACTATCACTAGGTATTTCATTCCTCTATTTAGCATGACTTTAGGTAAACCTACCTTGTTAGGAGTGATCCTATGACCAAATGACTGACCAGTGAAACTGGAAAAGTAGGTCTTCAGACAGATAGTCTAGAGATTTTATAGTTTTGATCAGTTAATCTTATGGGACTTTTTGCTACTCTAACAATGACAAACTTTGAGGTTATAAACTATTATACCTTTGAGGTATAAGAGTTCTCTCTTTTTTAAAAAGATCTTTTGTTTTACTTTCTGTGTATGAGTGATTTATCTACATGTGTATAAGTGCACCCATTTCATGCAAGGCCCAAGAAGACCAGAGGAGGTCATCAGATTCTCTGGAACCAGAGTTACTACCTGTTGTTAGCCACCATGTACAGAGAACTGAACCCAGTTCTTCTGGAAGAGCAGTAAGTGCTCTTAACCACTGAGCCATCTCTTCAGACCCTCAGTTTTCTTTTTAATATGGAACAATCAAGACTCAGAAAATACAAATGGTTTCAACCATGTAAGGACTTACTGAACGCCCACTGAGTGCTGGTTTATCAGTAAGTGGAAACCTATACAATTTACAATCCAACAGAAGCATGTTAAAGCTCACACAGCTGATGAACTGAAACCATGATTTTTCTAATAAGAAAAACCACATTCTCTCCTGCTATTGTACCACACTGAACAAGAAAAGATTTTTTTATTGTTATTATTATTTTTATTTCATGTACATAAGTGTATCGCCTGCATGTATGTAAGTGCACCCATGTCATGCAATGCCACAGAGGTCAGAAGAGGGCTTCATATTCCCCTGGAACTGGAGTTAAGGACAGTTTGTAGCTGCCATGTGAGTGCTGGGAATCAAGCCTGAGTCCTCTGCAAGAGCAATCAATAGTCTTAACGACTGAGCCATCTTTCCAGCCCCCAAGAAAGGACTTTTTTTAACCTTAAAGTGATAGCCACAACCCCCGTGGGGTTCACTAACACTTAATTTTAGTCTTGCTACAAATAAGCATTCCATACATGCTGGTAATGGCAACAGATTCTTTGATTCTTACTCTGGTTAAAACTTTGGAAAGACTATCTAAGGAATTGGATTACCTCCATCACATAGTTAGAAGCACTCAAATCCATGAAGACTGAGAAAAATGCATAAATGTCAGCTATACGTTGCTCTGGCTTGCTTCTCCTTGACTTCTTTCTATTCTCCTCCTCCCATCTCTCTTGTGTTCCTTTACATTTGGAGCCCTCGAGGAGAAAGGAGACCTAAAGCCCAAGCCTTACCTCTCTTATGTGACATCAAAGATTCCCAGGGGCTTTGCTCATCATTCAGATGCATTTGTGATGGTGTCCTGTGTGAGAACCCTTGACTACAGTCAGGGGAAAGGCAAAGATACTTATCTTTCTTAGTCTTAAGAATCCCTCTCACTCCTCTCTGCTGCCATCCCAACAATCAGAATTAGGGATGTGTTATCACCTAGTGCACATCCAAAAAGCCTCAAATCAGAGACTCCCATACAACTGCTCATCTAGGTCTTTCATTTTGAAGACAATGATTGTTTGAGAACATGAAGAACGAAGACAGAAGAGGAAAGAGAGAGAAGGTGTCACTCCTGCATCTCCTTTTGAAATGTTTTCCTCTGTTGTAGCTAAGATTGGAAAAGTGATTAGAAGAAGGAAAGGTAGTTTTTGTTTTGTTACTTTGTGGTTTTTCTACATTTTCAGCAAAGAACAGCTAAACACAATATATTTACCATCAATTTTATGGTACTTCTCTATCAATATTTAACAAGTTAGAATTTTTTTAATTTTTAATTGAATTTTTGTGTATTTCATACACAACGTCTTAATCATCTTTATACCCCCTTCCCCATTGGCCCCCTCCCATAGCCCCCACACACACTAAAGTTTGCACATTCTGTCATTAGTGTTAAGGCCTATTGTGTAAAGTTAGTGTCCCCAGATGTCCAAATTCATCCACTGAGGTCTAGTCAGCCTGTGTTGGATAGCTTTAGTGTCAACTTGACACACTTAGGTTGAGGGAGCCTGAATTAGAGGAATTTTCTCCATAGGACTGGACTGTGGCCATGTCTGTGGGGCATCTTCTGATTGTTAAGTGATGTGGTAGGGCCCACCCCACTGTGGGTGGTACCACCCCTAGGCAGGTGGGCCTTTGTTGCATAAGAAAGCAGGCTGAGCAAGGGTCAGGGGAGCAAGTCAGTAAGCAGCATTCCTCCATGGCCTGTGCTCCAGCTCCTGCCTCCAGGTTCTTGCCCTGAGTTCCTACCTTGGGCTCCTTGATGAACTGTGACCTGGGAGATGTAAACTGAATAAACCCTTTCCTCCCCAAGTTGGTATTGGTAGAGTATTTTGTTACAGCAATGGAGAGACAAACTAGGACAGAAATTGGTACCCGAGAATGGGGTATTGCTGTGACCCACCTGACCTTGGTATTTTTAGGACTGTGGAAGCATTTGAAACTTTGGGCTGGAAAAGCCATTGAGTGCTTAGAGTTTGTTGCTGTGGAGCTTGGAAGACTTCTGCTGAAAGAGTTGTGGAAAATGGAGGCCTGGCTTGTGAAGCTTCAAAGGGAAGCAGAGACTATCAGGGCTGTGTGTGTGATACTTTGAATTGAGACTCTGTGGGTTCTGCTTGGCTGGGGCTGAAGAATCAGCTGTGATTAAGAAGAAACCAGAACCTGAAATAAAACCTTTGCTTTACTGGGATTGATGCTGGTTAGCTGGGGCTGAAAAATCAACTGTAAGTAACAAGAGACTAGCATCATTGTGGGGAAATCTTCTAGGAAGTATTTCCTCAGGGTCAGCACAGAGAAGCTGTGGTCAAGAGGGGGCCCGAGCCTCCATCTCTAGCTAGGAGGACTTAGTAATGTGTAAGAGCCTCCTGCATGTTTCTGGTGTTGAAAGCGTGAAGGGGTCACAGACAGCAACTGAGGCTTGGCGCTCTGAGAGGCCAGGAAAGGCCATAGGTGAAAGTGCAGCTTCAGTTGCAGTGAAGACCCCAGGTTGAAGGGGTCATGGAGAGAATCTGAAGCTTTGCACCTCAAGAGGCAAGAGGCCATTGGTGAAGGTGTAGCCTCAGTTTCAGTGGCGACCCCAGCTTTTTGGAGATGCCAAGACCATGGGACAATGACCAAGGGCAGCGGCAGGTGTGGAATGGAGCTGTCCTGGGTCTTTGAGACAAGCCGTGTGTGGTGGGGACAGCAGAGTCAGAGAGGTGGAACTGCCAGAACCCTTTGGAGCCCAGAAAATCATGAGTGAATCCCCGATGTACAGCCTTGAGATACTTTGCTGGACTTTGGTTTTGCTTAGGTGTGCCCAATTCTTCCCTTTGAAATAAGACAGTACTTGTTTTGGATTTACAGGAACTCCCAGTTAAGAGACTTTTAAAAGAGACTATGGACTTTTAAGTGTTTGGACTTTTTAAGGACTGTGGGGCTTTTAAGGTTATACTGTCTTATGTTGTGATATTAATGCTAACATCATATTTTGAGGATAAGAATTGGAAAGGTTATAGTTTAATAGTGATGTGTTGGTGTGTCAAGTTGACAAGGGGTCAATCATGCTGGATAGCTTTAATGTCAACCTGACACAGCTGGGTTGAGGGAGCCTCAGTTGGGGAATTGTTTCCGTAGGACTGGCCTGTGGCCATGTCTATGGGGCATCTTCTGATTTTTTACTGATGTGGTAGGGTCCATCCCATTGTGGGTGGTTTCCTGGGCAGGTGGGCCTGTGTTGCATAAGAAAGCAAGCTGAGCAGGAATCTGGGGAGCAAACCAGTAAGCAGCATTCCTCCAAGGCCTGTGCTCCAGCTCCTGCCTCCAGGTTCCTGCCCTGAGTTCCTACCTTGGGCTCCCTGATGAACTGTGACCTGGGAGATGTAAGCCGAATAAACCCTTTCCTCCCCAAGTTGGTATTTGTCAGAGTGTTTTGTTACAGCAATGGAGAGACAAACTAGGACACAGTCTATCTAGAGTCACTCCCTTTAAGAAGCTCAGCTCTTCTTCATCCAGCAGTAATCAGCTGCCAATAATTGTTCGGCTAAGATAGGAGCCTGCTGTCCATTTTCACAGTTCCGTGCTGGGTTTTTGGTTGCTTGAGTTTTCATGGGTCTTGTGCACGAGTTGGAATTTTTTATTAGGCCATATATCCTTACTTTCTAATTCTTTGGAGTCTAAGTTCATCTATATTTTCATATTAATCTGTTATTAGTTTCAAAATTTGCAGTAAGCCATTTTGCAAGAAAGGAAAACTCCTTTTCTAAGAGACATTCTTAGTGCCTGGCACCTCTTACAGGGAAAACCCTCATCTTGCCTGTGCTGTGTGCATTATCTTGATTTCAGCTCACAGAACATTCCAACACTGTCCCTTTGTGACATTCTCAAAGAGGAGTCTCATATCTGATAAAATTCGCCCAGCTTGAAATCTTAAGCAAATATAACTGAAGAAGGCAAAAGATTAATGATCACAACTAAGAGAACACTCACTTCAATATTCTAGAGCATACAATTTCACCTTGTGACCTACCATGCCAACTTGCTGGAATCATCAAGAGAAACATAATCTGCTTGCTTAGTAGATTTTGGAAAATATTCAGCATCTTATTGAAGGTTTGGCAACAAAACAAAAGTTATATTTATAGCTGTACAGTCCATGTAATTTAAAGAGCCATTTCAGGTTTGGAGATCATAACATATACCATGAGGAACTTAACCTTGAAAATATAGAATTTCCCACCTCGCTGCCATTTCTCCTTATGAATAGGCTCTTATCTTGCCTGGTATTCCATAGTTGCCTCTTAATTGGTCTGCTCATTTCCAACTATCCAATCCATTCTCCAGACAGCAAATAGAGCTAAAATAGCTGTTCTTTGTGGCATTTCCCTGCCTATAGCTCTCCTTGATACAGGATAGAATAGGAAGTCTATGAGGGCCTGAGAAAGCCTGTCCCTTCGAGCTATAACTCCTTTGCTAGCCAAATTTCAAGAATTCTTTTTTTAAAACTTTAATTTTATTTATTATTAGTGTGTGTGTGTGTGTGTGTGTGTGTGTGTGTGTGTGTACATGATTTGGGGGCCATACGTGTCAGCAGGCATGTGAAGGTCAGGAGACAACTTTGTGAAGCTGGTTCTCTCCTCCGCTTTTACATGGCTTCTGGGATTGAACTCAGGTAGCCAAGCTTTTGGGACAAGTACCTTTCTTTACCTGCTGAGCCATCTCTCTGGCTCCTTTGAAAGTTCATCAGGGTTTTCTTTAGCGATGTGACCAACAAAGTATGCCCATTGATGATTCCCTCCCAGGAAATACTTGAAAAGCAAAGATGAATAAATATTATACGTGTGTGTGTGTGTGTGTGTGTCTCCCTTATTCTAAGTTTTGGTCCAGGACTAAGAGCCAGGACTGGGAGCCCGGCTGATAGCAGCAGCTGTCCATTCTATACCAACGATTGGGTACCTGAAATGGACAGCAACTGAAGGTCAGTTCAGTCCCACTGGCCTTCCCTCCTCTGAAAGCTGTAATGCAGCTGTGGGGGTGGGGGCCTCTACGTTGGCTACCACAGACCTGGTGCCACAGGTGCCCCTGCCTCCTCTTCCTTTCTTTCTCTTACTTTTTCTTTCTTTTCCTTCCTTCCTTCCTTCCTTCCTTCCTTCCTTCCTTCCTTCCTTCCTTTCTCCCTGTCTCCTAGACAGCCCAGTCTGGCCTTGAACTTGTGATTTTTCTGTCTGAGCCTCCCAAGAGCTAAGTCCCCTGATTCTACATTATCTTTTGTTTCTCTTTAACCTGCAATGGTTTTCCTAGCTCAAAGATTTTCTACATACAGTCCTGTCACCCTGGGGTGCGCCCCCTGCACGTAGCCCTTAGCCCTCAATTCTCGGTGGAGACACCAGCCTTCCAGAGAGGCCTCTGCCCTCACCCCAGTCCAGATTATATACTTCCATTTTCTCTCTCATAGCAGTCACTCGGCAAATTCATCCTTCACTTGTGTGATTTGTTCTATTCCTAGCTCCTCTACTATAACACATTTCTGTGTGCATTGGGGCTTGCACTGTTCCTAGTCTCCAGAGCGATACCTAGCACAGTGGTGAGTGCACCACAGATAATTAGACACGAAGGAATAAATGGATATTTGTGAAAGAAAGGGAATCACAGCCCACCAAAGATCCCTTGGCTGTCTATAGAAACCCTCCCACAAACCACCATGAAATCTCTAGACCACCAAATGCAGCTCCTCCTGGAGGCACTGCAGTCCACACTGGGAACAAGGCATTTTATTCACATCTCTGCTGTTTCCACTGTATCACCTCTACACAGGCACTAGCTGATTTGGCCATCAACAGTCTGGCTTCCCACCTATCCTCTGCTTCCCTGGCCAATCTACTCTGACATCAGAGGAATGGGAGATATTTTTTAAATTGTTTCTTAGTTGAGGATGTAGTTCAGTTGTTGAATTGCCTAGCATGCACAAAGCTCTGGGCTTGACCCTCAGCATTGTATAAACCAGGTGTAGTAGTGCATGCCTGAATCCCAGCATTGGTGAGGTACAGGCAAGAGGATCAGAAGTTCAAGGTCAACATATTACATACTTTCCAGGCCAGCCTGAACTACAAGAGGTCCTCTCTTTAAAAAATAATAAACTAGCCAGGCATGGTGGCGCATGCCTATAGTCCCAGCACTTGGGAGGCAGAGGCAGGTGGATCTCTATGAGTTCAAGGCCAGCCTGGTCTACATAGTGAGTTCCAGGACAGCTGGGGTTACAGGGAGACCCTGCTTCAAAAAGACAATATATATATAATAAAATAAAATAAAGGAAGGAAGGAGGGAAGGAAGGTAGGGAAGGAAGGAAAAAGCAAAAGAAGAAAAGAGTCCCTTGAATTTGTTGGCTTAAAGTCCTTTAATCTAGCTGGGCGTGTTGGCGCATGCTTTTAGTCCCAGCACTCAGGAAGCAGAGGCAGGCAGATCTCTGTGAGTTCAAGGCCAGCCTGGTCTACATAGTGAGTTCCAGGACAGCTGGGGCTACAGGGAGACCCTGTCTCAAAAAGACCAAAAGATAAAAAAATAAAAAATAAAGTACTTCATCTTCTTTTCTTTCCCAGCCTTGTGCCTCTAAGTCAAACAGCTCTTTGTCCATAGCCCTTGTCAACCATTGTGCCTTGGACCCAAGGTCATGCCCCATCCATATCCCTGACTGTCCATTCCATCCCCAAGCTCCTTATACTCAGGCTGCGCTTGAACTTGCCATCTTCCTGCCTAAGCCTCACTCCCAGTACTCAGGTACAGTGACAGGAGAAACAGCCAGCTGGCCCACCACCCTCCTAGGTGGCATTTTCATTCATCCTGTGAATCCTGCAATTGGCTGTTCAGGAAACACTCACCCAGGCACCAAGCCTCTAGTCAGCATGTTGCCCAAGGTCAGTTGAGATTCCCAACCTCGGGACTGGAGAGATGGCTCAGTGGTTAAGAACACTAGTTGCTCTTGCAGAGGACCCATGTCCAATTCTCAGCATTCACATGATGGCTAACAACAGTCTGTTAACTTCAGTTCCAGGTGATCCAATGCTGTCTTCTGGCCTTCACAAGTTTTGCACACATGGATGCACTTACGTACATTCAGGCAAAACACTCACACATATAAAAATAAATTAAATAAATAAATAAATAAATAAATAAATAAATAATAAATAAATAAATAAAAAGATTTCTATCTGAGAAAACATCAGAGCTGCCTGGCCTTTGTCCTCTCTGAAGCTCCATTTCCTCTGGCCACCAATGAGATTCCATTTGGCCTCGTGCCTTTGTGTCCTCTGTTCTGCTCATTCTGCCCACTCTACTCCATTTAACCACCCACTAAATCCAGTAACTAAGTTCTTTGTCACTGTCTCCAAGACCTCCTAAGGCCTTTTCACAGCCCTACCTACCTACCATGACTTGTTAGTATTCAATGTACAAGAATCTCTGGAAACAAAATAGACCAGATTTAAATCTCATTCCTGTCAGTAGCTGTGAGACTTTGAGCAAGTAACATAATATCTTAAAGTCTCATTAAAAAACAAAAAAAAACAATCTATGAAGTAGATTTCCTATTCAGCTGCTAACACCAATATGCAACAATGTAAGCAGTCAGAAACCTGCGGCAAAGGGCATAAAGAGTATAGTCAGCATTTGCAGAGGCATCGTGCTTTGGTCATAACAAAGAAATAGCAGGTCTATCTTTGCGCATGTAATTCTTATAGCTGCTGAGAGACGCCATGAGAGCAGCAGGGGCACAGGAGACAGAAAGAGATGAAAGCTTTTCTCTAGGCTTTAAAGAACAGCCAAGATAAAACAAGATGAGAAAGGAAGCTTCCAAAGAAGGCCAACATGAGCAAAGGCAAGAGCACAGGACTGCCATGACAGCCTGGAAAAGCAGAGCTGACAAGAATGAAGGCAGAAAGACAATGAAACAGAAGAGAAGCCTCAGAATGGAGAAGAGCTGGTGGGGAAGACAGGACCAAAATGCAAACCAGTGCCCTGACTTCTTGCCTAACCTCCACTGCTTCAATTCCCCTCTTTTGTGTAAGTAAGAAGGCACCTTGCAGCAGCATCTCTAAGCCTTCGTTATTTCTAACTCACTTAACTCAGCCCAGGAGTAGCAGAGCCTATCTATAAGTGCCTGATTAATGTTTATAAAATCCAAATGTCTCCTAAGATCATCATTATGAGGACATTTCTGGAGATCCTGTAAATTCCTGGTTTTGGTCCCATGGTGACAGAGGCAGGAACCTCTCATCCACTCTCTGACCTTGCATCACTCTGCACCTTCCTTAAATGTTATGTTTGCTGACATGATTTGGAGATTGTTGCAACTGTTGCTGGTGGACCTACATCTGCAAAAGTTCCCGAAATCCTGGCTCTTGTGTAAAGTGTTTGAGAGAAAAAGAAAAACTAGACTCAAGATAAATTGTGCTAATTTCTCTACTTCTTTGGACTTCAGTATCACTGATTGGTTTATAAAATACTTGTACTAGCTCCAAGTAAGTAAAAGAGCACTAATACTAATTTTGATTGGGTGCTGTGTGCCAGGATTTTACCTGTATCATCACATGCGTTCTTTGTCACAATACTAATTTGATAAATGAAGAAACTGAGACACAGAAATAAGTACCCTGTCCAAAGCCACACAGTAACAAGTGGCCAAGCTAAAATTAAACTAGGTACTCTGCCTTGAGAGAACCCAGGCTATCCACCAACTTGCCATACTTCCTGTGTAATGAATGCTAAGACCCTTATTTTGCAGATGGAGAAACTGAGTTCCAAAACAATGGAGAGAATGATAAGAAGTGTCTTGTCACTACTCTATTTTTAATAGTTCTCGAAGCAATGAGACTTGAGCAAGAAGAAACAAAAATCCATTTCAAAACTGTCCCTTGGATAAAATTCTATTCTCCTAAAGCTCAGGATTCCTAAGACAAACAGAAATTAGCCAGTGCCAATCTGCTGGTAAATCACATAATGACAAGCTCTAGGAAGTCAGGGACCACAAATAGCCACAATGAGAACACAGGCCTTTAATGACAACGTGCAAAGATTTTTGAAATTATACTTTGAACACTTGAAGCTTTAGGAATTTTAATCTCAAGGAAATTTTTTTAAGTTGCCTCATTTTCCTCCTTAAACAGGAGGGAAAAGCAAGCTGGCCATGGGAGGGCTGTCTAGGGCCACAGGCAGCATCCTCCCTCATCTCTACTACATGCTGGAAATACTTAAAAGTTTCTGTATCTTATAATCCTAAATGTTTTATCTGGCTGTTTAGTATCTTAGATTTTGATACAATTAATAATAACTTAGAAATGGAAACCCAAGAGGAAGCCCCAACTGTCCTCAAGAAAGAGCAGTAGCCCAGAGAGGGTAGTTTGGACCTCCATCAGGGGAGCTGCTCAGAGCTCAGCAGACCACCAGAGAGTACTGGGTTCTGGTCTCCCTCTGGCCTCCAAATACCAGAGGACCTGAGAACCCAAGGGACAGCCTGCCTCCACGTGGTGGTGAGCTTCCCCTAATTGTGCCATACCATCCCACTACCTGGGATTTTGTGAGGCCCCTCCCAAGGCCCCAGGGCAAATCTGGCTTTGGTAGGGTAAGGCTGAGATCCAAGGGGACAGCCTGAGAGGGTGGTTTGGACCTCCATCGGGGTAGCTGCTAAGAGCTCAGCAGACTGCCAGAGAGTACCGAGTTCTGGCCCCCCTCTGGCCTCCCTCTGGCATAGGGTTTACAATGCAAAGGACTGCCTGAGAAACCCTGGATCCTGCCTCCACATGGTGAATGAAGCCTGAGTGTACCTGACTGGAACATGAATTGGGCTTCTCTGGTTACCCCTGAATAGCTTATCTGAAGCCATCAGTCCCCTCCAAAATAAGCCTGAAAGAACTTGAACCCTGTAACAACCAGCTTTATATAACCAATAAAAAAAAGTATCTAGGCACCCCAATAATGCAAACAGACACATACTTCAACTTAATTCTCATATCAGAATCATAAACAACGAAAGAAATTCACATGCCGAAACCACAAGGAAAGAATACTAAAATGGAAAGCCAAAACACTATGTCCCCAGCAAAGCCCACCAATCCTGTAGAAGAGTTCTACAAGGAGAACCCCCTAGAGATAACCCAAAACACTGAGTTTAAAAGAACAATTATAAACATGATCAAGGAATTCAAGGAATTTAAAGAACACAGGAGAAAACAAATCAAAGAGCTAAAAGAAGATAGGGATAAACTTCTGAATGAATTCACAAAAGAGATAGAAAGATTGAAGAAAACTCAGGCAGAAATGAAGAAAGTGCAAAGCTCAGTAAGTCAACTTGAAACAACAGGGGAAAGCCTTACCTCTAGGATGAATGAAATGGAAAACAGAATATCAACACTGAAGGATAAAGTGGAAGAATTTGACTACTCAAGCAAAGAGTATGGAAATTTTTTTAAAAACACAGGAATGGAATATGCAAGAGATGTAGGACACCATGAAAAGACCAAATCTACAGATCATAGGAATAGAGGAAAGAGAAGAATTTCAGGTTAATGGTGTTGACCAGATCTTAAACAAGATTATAAAAGAGAATTTCCCAAAATTAAGGAAAGACATCCCATACAAATACAGGAAGCACATAGAACACCAAATAGACAGGATCAGAAAAGAAACTCCCCACAACACATCATAGTAAAAACACTAAATGTACAAAACAGAGAGAATACTGAAAGCAGCAAAAGAAACACAAGTCACCTACAAATGAAAGCCCATCAGAATTACAGCTGACTTATCAATGCAAACTATTAAAGCCAGAAGAGCCTGGACCAAGGTATTTCCAGTTCTACATGACAATAGATGCCAGCCCAGAATACTATACCCAGCAAAAAGGTCTATTATAGTTGAGGGGGAAAGAAAAAATTTTCCATGACATGAATAGCCTGAAAGAATACATGTCTGCAAAACCAGCCCTTCAGAGAATACTTGAAGCAATACAAAGAACAGAGAGAGAAACAACTATACCTTGGGGCAACAAAAGAAAATAAACAAAGAAATAATCTAGGAAACACAAAATTATACGGAGAACACAAACAGGAATCAAAATGAGAGCAACCAATACACACCTTTCAATAATAACCTTAAATATCAATGAACTGAACTCCCCATCAAAAGACACAGGCTAAGCGAATGGATTAAGAAAATCCATCTCTTTGATGTCTGCAAGAAACTCATCTCATCTTCAAGGACAGGCACTACCTTAAGGTAAAAGGATGGAAAAGAATATTCCAAGCAAATGATACTAAGAAACAAGCAAGGGTTGCAATTCTTATATCTGACAAAATAGACTTCAAAGTAAAACTAATCAGAAGAGATAAGGAGGGTCACTTCATTCTGATCAAAGGAACAGTTAACCAAGAAGATATTACAATCTTTATCATATATGCACCAAATTCTGATACACCTAAATTCATAAAAACAACACTACAGGACTTTAAGACACAGATTAACCCCAATCCAGTAATAGTAGGGGACTTCAATACCCCACTGTCTCCATTAGACAGGTCAACTGGACAAAGAATAAACAGAGAGATGTCTGAATTAAATGATACTATACATCAAATGAACCTAACAGACATCTTTTGATTATTCCACCCAAACACCAAAGAATACACTTTCTACTCAGCACCTCAAGGAACTTTTTCAAAAATCGACCACATACCGGGCCACAAAAAAAACCTCAACAAATACAAAAATATTGAAATAATTCCATGCATTCTATCGGACCACAAACAATAAGGGTCAAAATCAACACTGGACAAAACTCTAGTCACCACACAAACTCAGGGCAATTGAACAACACACTCCTAAACAATGAGTGGATCAAAGGAGAAATTAAGAAAGAAAAAAAAGAATTCCTGGAATTCCATGAAAAGGACAATACAACACAACAAAACCTCTGGAACACTTTAAAAGCAGCCCTAAGAGAGAAGTTGATAGCCTAAGTGCCTACATTAAAAAAATCAGAAAGTGCACTAATAAATGACTTAACATTGTAGCTCAAGACTCTGGAAAGGCAAGAACAAATGAAACCAAAACCCAGCAGAAGAGAAGAAATAACAAAAATCAAAGCAGAAATTATCGAAATAGAAACAAAGAAAACAATACAAAGAATCAGTGAATCTAAGAACTGGTTTTTTGAAAAGCTAAACAACATAGACAGACCCTTAGCCCAGTTAACCAAAAGAAAGAAAGCATAAATCCAAACCAACAAAATCAGAGATGAAAGAGGAAACATCACAACAGACACCCAAAAGAGCCAAAACATTATAAGGGAATATTTTAAAAACCTATATGCTACTAAATCTGAAAGGCTAAAAGAAATGGATGGATATCTGAAATCATGGGAACCTCCAAAGTTAAACCAAGAAGAGACCATAACATATGAAGAAATTGAAACAGTAACACAAGGCTTCCCAACTAAATAAATCCCAGGCCCAGTTGGATTTTCTACCAGATATTTAAAGAAGACCTCCAACCAATACTATTTAAATTATTCAAAACGATATAAATAGAGGGAGAATTCCCAAATTCGTTCTATGAAGCCAGCATCACTCTAGTACACAAACCAGGTAAAGACACAACCAAAAAACAAAACTATAGACTCTTATCCTTAATGAACATAGATGCAAAAATTCTCAACAAATACTTGCAAACCACATACAGACATACATCAGAAAGCTCATTCTCCATGATCAAGTAGGCTCTATCCCAGAGATGCAGGGATGGTTTAATATATGCAAGTCAATAAACATCATTAATCATATAAATGGACTCAAAGACAAAAACCACATTTTCATCTCAATAGATGCAGAAAAGGGTTTTGACAAAATTCAGCATTTATGTTCAAAGTCTTAGAGGAAATTGGACTAGAGGGGACATACCTCAACATAATTAAATCTATATACAACAAACTTACAGCCAATATCATTCTAAATGGAGAAAAACTGGAAACATTCCTGTTAAAATCAGGAACCAGACAAGGATGTTCACTATCTCCACTCCTTTTCAACATAGTGCTTGAAACTCTTGCTAGAGCAATAAGACAGGAGAAGGAAATTAAAGGAGTACTAATTGGAGCAGGCTCTTGTGCACGCCCCTTATGGGTGTGGCAGGATGTTTACTATTAAGAAGGTCTGGACACCGGCGCCATCTTGTAATGGCGGCGGAGGCTGTGGCTCTAACACTTTCAGTATAGTGGAAGGTTATAAAATCAATCTACAAAAATCAGTAGCCTTTCTATATACCAACAACAAGCAACTGGAGAAATAATTCAGGGAAATGCTCCCATTCACAACTGTTGAAAAAAATTGAAATATCTTGGAATAAATCTGATGAAAGACACCAAAGATCTCTACAATGAAAACTTTAAATCATTAAAGAAATTGAGGGAGACACCAGGAGATGGAAGGACCTCCCATGTTCATGGATTGGAAGAATTAATATTGTTAAAATGACCATCCTGCCAAAAGCAATATATAGATTTAATGCAATCCCAAACAAAATCCCTGTGACATACTTCACAAAATTAGAAAAATGCATCCTCAAATTCATATGGAGGCACAAAAGACCCCAGATTGCCAAAGCAACCCTGAGCACAAAGAGCAACACTGGGGGGATTACTATACTAGATCTCAAAATATACTACAGAACCATAGTCATAAAAACAGCATAGTACTGGCACAAAAACAGACACATAGATCAATGGGACATCATTGAAGATTCAAACTGGAGTACACACAATTTCAGCCACTTGATATTTGACAAAGGTGCCAAGAACACACAATAGAGGAAAGATAGCATCTTCAACAAATGGTGCTGGCAAAACTGGATCTCCACCTGTAGAAGAATGAAACTAGATCCTTACATTTTGCCTTGCACAAAAGTCAACTCCAAATGGATCAAACACCTCAATGTGAAACTG
>NW_008337054.1:2305560-2310556 GCF_000622305.1 Nannospalax galili
AGGATGTGGAGAAAGGGGAACACTCATTCACTGCTGGTGATATTGCAAACTCATGCAGCCTCTATGGAAAAAAGTGTAGAGAACTCTTAAAAAACTAAAACTGAACCTACCATATGACCCAGTTATACCACTCCTTGGCATATACCCAAAGGACTCATCCTATTGCAGAGACACTTGGACAACCATGTTTGTTGCTGCTCTTTTCACAATAGCTAAGAGATGGAAGCAACCTAAGTGTCCCTCAACTGACGACTGGTTAACAAAAATGTGGTATATTTACACAATGGAGTTCTATTCAGCAATAAAGAAAGATGAAATAATGAAATTTGCAGGTAAATGGATGGATCTAGAAACTGTTATACTAAGTATCACAGACTCAGAAAAAATAAACGATGTATGTTCTCCCTCATATGTGGCTCCTAGCACCTTAAATCCTTTTAAATTCCAGGTCCTTTTAATAAGATGATGATATACAACAGTCCCTTCTGCATGAAACAACTACCATCTTCATGGCTTCTGCTGAGCCTGATCACTAAACATAGTCACAATTGGCCTTTTGACTGTTGTGCTGATTCATTGAAGGAGGGACAAGCAGGGTCACTGGACCCTCACCTGAATATCCAGCCACTCTTCCAAGCTACTCTTCCCAACTAACTAGTCCAGCCTTGGAAGCAAAAAAAAAAAAAAAAAAATGAAAAAAAAAAGGAGTAAACAGAGGCATACTCTGAGGATTTCTCATCCTTAGGAAAGCCCTTGTTTCCTTTTCACGGCTCATTCTGTGTGATTACCGGCATTGTCCGGTCAGAATCAACTGCTTGACACACTCAATCTCAGCCTCATGGATTACTTATTTCACCAAGAACTTAGTGTGCCGAGCAAAGAGAGCGAGCTGATCGCCTTCGTTTTCCAGACCATCAACAGGAAAATAGTGTGTCATGCATATGTGAGGGTATCATGATTCCCTTCTAATTCTGACAGCAGGAAGCTGACACAGTGCTTAATGTGGGCCCCTTGGGGAGCTGTCTGAATAAAGGTTTCCAGGCTCTAAAAGCAACACCACTCACAGACCCCAAAGAAATGTAGCCAGTTTCTTGGCTAAAAGTCAAAATGCCCTTGGGTCTGTTAGCAACATACTCTGTTCCAAAGCCAAAAATTGTCAAAAAAGTATTTGGGAGCTTGTAACTAATCCTTAAAAGATTTTAGGGTTACCTCTTCAGGGGGGGATATGTTGGAGGGGAGAGAGTGGGCATGGATTTGATCAAAATACCGTATGTGCATTATGAAGTGCTCAATGAAGTTTTTGTAAAAATTTTTAAAAAAAGAAAGACTAGAACAGGCTAAATATCATGACATGTCCATGAAGAAGGATGTTCGGAATATTAAAACAAGGCAGCTCTATAAACCAACATGAAAAGATTGCTGTGATCAACTAGATATGAAAAGAGCAAGTTTCACATGTTTAAATTACTTGCTGTTTATTAATTTTTTTATTAGTAAATCATTTATTGAGGGTATCCTAACTAGAAAAGACAAAAAATGAGAAAGAAATGGCAAATTCATGCTCTGAACTCACTGCCCAATGCAATCTCTGATTAACACATTATACATTCACACATGACTTAATGGCAGGCATGCATCATAATAAATGTGTGCTTGGGTGATTTCTTCAATGCTTGAACCTCCTAGAGCAGATTCACACAAGCTCCTCCCTCCCATCTTGGCTGTGTGGTGTAATCTATTGCTTCTGGGCTGCACACCTAAACTATGGTTCCAGAGGCTCCGACACCTGCCTGTTTCTGTCCTCCACAGGCACTGCACGACACGGTGCACTTACATGCATGCAAGCATAACACCCTCAGTGCAGGCAAGCAGGGATGTTTCTTTCTTGTCATCACATTTGTTACACTCACTAAAGTACAGAAGTAAAAAGACATCAACAAGGACCCACATCAGTGAAGTGGCTAGAACCACCTTGCAGTAGACAAATCTCATGCTTGATTTCTAGTTAACACACAGATCGAAGACAAATGCTTCTGTGATGTATCCAGGCCACAAAAGTGAGCTCCAGTGTAAAAGTAGGATGCATCCCATGTATGTGGTGCTCAGCTATTTCAAAATGATTTGAAAACATTCATCCTCAAAATACTCCTACAAAATGCATCTGCTATGGCGGCCAACGATCCTGCAGAGAGAAGGGCTGTCCGCAGGCGGGGTGCCACCTGGGTCCTGCCTGTTTATTAAATTTTTATTAATGGAAAAAAGAAAGAAAGAAACAGCAGTAGCTATAGAATTTCAAAGACCTTACTGGAGTGGTTTTACTCCTAAGAAGGAGGACTCCTGATGTACTCACCACACTCAGAACAATACACTATAAGACACACAGCAGTTGGTTCTATAGAATGTCAGAGATAGCCAAGTTGACATAATAGAATTTTCACGTTTGTTGTATCTATGGAAAATAGTCCAAAAGATTTCCTAGAGCAGCCAACCAGAAGCCCTGCCCTGAACCAAAGCCACAACTGGAAACTGAGCTACAAAGCCCTTACTTCTCAGTCCATGTTGACTAATATAGATTTTTGTTTTTGTTTGCATTTTTTTGGTTGGTTGGTTGTTTTTTATGTTGTTGTTTTTTGGGGGTGTTTTTTTTTTTTTTTTGGTCTTTTTGAGACAGCGTCTCCCTATAGCCCCAGCTGTCCTGGAACTCACTATGTAGACCGGGCTAGCCTTGAACTCACAGAGATCCGCCTGCCTCTGCCTCCCAAGTACTGGGATTAAAGGCATGCGCCACCACACCTGGCTTCGTTTTCATTCTTCACTTAACATTTTCAACTTAAATGTCAGCTCTGGTTGATACAAAAGCATGAATCCTTCTTGCTGCCCCATGTTCAAAATGATGAAGGCAGTGACCATCTCAGGGGATGCTGTGGAAAACAGCTCTCTCTATACGCTCTGTGTGGTCCAAGGAATGCATGACAATAGCTGTGCTTCTGGTTTTGAGTTTATTAAGTACATTGCAATCAGAAGTAAAATAATAATATCGAGAAACAGAAGTAGCGGGTAGATAGCAAAATATCATCAAATTGGGTGCTCAGCACATCAGCAGAGATAACAGGAGCTGCTGATTGAGAGCAAACAAAGGTGATGTCATCAAGTCCAGTACCCAAAACATCCAGCAGAAACCAACTGAGGAAGTTGAGGCAGTCAGCTAGAGTTCCCAATTGAGCTTTCTCTCCATGACTGCTTCCTGGGGCTCAACCTTAGGCTTCTCTTTCCACCTCAGGCACTTTATATCCTGGGAAAAACAACAGTAACCGCTGATGAAAATGGTTCATCTTCTAGATGTTCTTAGGACATGAAGTTTTTATCCTAGGGCTGTTAGCTGTTCTTTCCTCTTCCCGCTAAAGAACCAGGACACTAGACTGATTAGGACAGGGGGGTTTGCAGATGATAAGAGCAGGCCTTTTCACTTCTAAAGTTTGCTTTCAATAAGCCTAAACAGCACATGACAGTTTACCAATATGCTGAATATTAAGTGTGTACATAAATGTGGATTTTTCAGGTATATGAAACAAATAGTTTTAGGCTAGTTTTGAATTCATGTGTAGACTTATTTAGCACATTTATATTGAACACATACTGATGGTGTTCTTTTTTAAATTTTTTTTTCATTTTATATAATACATTCTTGATAGTACAAAGAGATGGACCTCATTTTAGCTAATGTTCTTTACAGGAAGGAGCCCTATGTGGAAATTCATTAAGTGGAACACTATGACTTTAGCAGGACTATCATTCTGCTGGAAGTCAGCTAATGGGGAGCCCTTCCTTTTAAAAACTAAGATGTAGGGCTGGAGAGATGGCTCAGTAGTTAAGAACACTGGCTGTTCTTACAGAGGACCCAGATTCAGTTCCCAGCACCTACATAGCAGCTAACAACCATCTTTAATTCTAGTTTTATGGGATCCAATGCCTTCTTCTGTCCTCCAGGAGTACTGCATGACATGGGTGCATTTACATGCATGCAGGCCTAACATTCATACACATAAAAAAAAATTTTAATTTTAAAAAAATAATAAATAAAATCTTTTTAAAAGAAAAGAAAAAACTAAAATTTATCTTTCTCAAATGGGAGACTATTCATCTCTCATAATTTTGTGGTAAAAAGTAACATTTTTCTATTTTTTTGAGATAGGGTCTCCCTGTAGCCTTAGTTGGCCTGGAATTTGCTATGTGAACTAGGCTGGCCACAGCCTCACAGAGATCCACCTTTCTCTGTCTTTCGAGTGCTAGGATTTATACTTCGTACCACCACAGTTAGCCCAAAAGTAGCAATTAAACAAATACTCATGAGAGTTAACAGTAGCAATAGAAGTATGAGCTTGCTTAGAGCTATATTTTCTGATCTTCCATTAGTTTTGTTTTTACTCAGATTTTTCCATGCCAATAGAGAATGTAGGGCACACAGGAAGTACAAGCATGCAAAAAATACAGCAGTAGATTCACCCTTCCATCCCCCCCCCGCCGCCGTTCTATACTCCTAGTTTGGGCCCTGCGCCATTCCTAGTCTTGGGGCCCCAGACACCTGGGGAACCAATACTGCTTCCTGATCCTTCTCACCCAGACCAACTCAGTCCCTTTCTTGGGCCCCAGGAGTACCGCTTCTGGTCCTGGGCCTGCACCACCGGCTAACTCTCCTAGGCTGCACTACTATCCTCAGGCCTCTTGGGGTAAGTCTATAGCGCAGCCCTCCGCGACCGGACTCCCTAAGCCACATTCACCCTTCCATCCCCCCCCCCCATTCTATACTCCTAGTTTGGGCCTGCCACCATTCCTAGTCTTGGGGCCCCAGCCACCTGGGGAACCAATACTACTTCCTGATCCTTCTCACCCAGACCAACTCAGTCCCGTTCTTGGGCCCCAGGAACACCACTTCTGGTCCTAGCCTCGCCCTCACCTCTCTCTGCTTCCCTGGGCCTGCACCAGCGGCTAACTCTCC
>NW_008337054.1:2315032-2315300 GCF_000622305.1 Nannospalax galili
ATTGAAGACCGAAATATGAGTAACTGCAATTTTAGCCACCTGATATTTGACAAAGGGGCCAAGAACATTGACTAGAGGACAGACAGCATGTTTAGCAAATGGTGCTGGCATAACGGGATCTCCACTTGTAGAAGAATGAAACTAAACCCCTATCTTT
This sequence comes from Nannospalax galili, assembly GCF_000622305.1. Taxonomy (NCBI): domain Eukaryota; kingdom Metazoa; phylum Chordata; class Mammalia; order Rodentia; family Spalacidae; genus Nannospalax; species Nannospalax galili. Next base: position 2,315,190 of record NW_008337054.1, read on the forward strand.
CACCCTGCACAAAAGTCAATTCCAAATGGCTCAAAAACCTCAATGTAAAGCCTGAAACTATTAGAAGAAAACATTGGGGAAAACCTACAAGATATAGGCGTAGGAAAGGAT
>NW_008337054.1:2317683-2324722 GCF_000622305.1 Nannospalax galili
TTAATTGTAAAAAAAAAAAAAAGATTAAATACGTATTTATAACCACCCCCAAAAAAAATACAGCAGTAGATGATTTCATCTGTGTTAACCAAACACATTATTATGGATTTGATTGATAATGGCATCAGTTAAATGAATAAGACAAGAAGAGAAACAGCCAAAAAAAAAAAATAGCAGCACCATAAGCATGCTCATTCCTAAAGGGAAAGATGAGCTTTAATTGAAGACATCCCTGAGCTCATGGCACTTTAAATACGTATTTATAACCACCCCCAAAAAAAATACAGCAGTAGATGATTTCATCTGTGTTAACCAAACACATTATTATGGATTTGATTGATAATGGCATCAGTTAAATGAATAAGACAAGAAGAGAAACAGCCAAAAAAAAAAAAAATAGCAGCACCATAAGCATGCTCATTCCTAAAGGGAAAGATGAGCTTTAATTGAAGACATCCCTGAGCTCATGGCACTTTTCTTATCTCACCGTGTATATGCAATGCTTGACTGCCCTGTCCATTAACTAGCCCTTCCAATATCCCTTGGAAATAAGTGAAGATCATAAATTCCATGCAACAGATGGAAGACCAAACTTGGAAATTCAAAGACTCACCTAAAGTTACCATAAAGCCAAGAGAGGAACCAAGATTCGAATCCACAGCCTTTGCCTCTACATGGCTGCATAGCAAAGCTGCACACATCCAACCATGCCCCCAGGAAACAGCCTCACCTAGTCACTTCTGGACCACATCCTGGCCCTGGGTACACAGTGAAGATGAGACCCAAGCCAAGGCTCCCATGCCTTCAGAAAAGAAAAAATTTCAAACATAGTTAAACGTCAGTTTATTTTGGTCAGGGGTGGTGACGCGTACCTTTAATCCCAGCACTCAGGAGGCAGAGGCAAGTGGATCTCTGTGAGTTCGAGGTCAGTGTGGTCTACATACTGAGTTCCAGGTCAGCTGGGGCTACCAGGTGACCCTGTCTCAAAAAGATCAAAGAAAAAGTTTATTTTGAGGTGTCCTTCTCAATAGGTAGGTAAATGAAATAAGCAAGCTAAGGAGCTTGATCCTAAAGAAAAGTTAAAAGAGCAATTGTCTGTCTTCTGGGCATGGCACAGCCAATGTAGTCAAGACCTCACAATAGATGTGACTGCCTGCTGTGGGCTACACAAGACTGGGCCTATCAATAGCCAATGATGGTTTGAAGAAGGCTTATGGGACCTACCCACTCCTGCTGAACTATTGGTTACTGATAGATTCTGGAGAAAAGCAGTCCTGCCTTCAACTGTGTGCTCACTGAGGAGTCCACCAGGTTCCAATGGATCGTTCCAAACCCATGGTCACACGATCCTGGTTAAACCTAATGGTTATCAAAAAGAAAATAACAAAAATTTCAAGTTGGAGGGAGGACTGGGAGAAGTAGAAAGGATACAGATACTAGATAGATAGATAGATAGATAGATAGATAGATAGATAGATAGATAGATAGATAGATAGATAGATACAGATACAATATATATATTATAAAGTTCCAGGCATTGGAAAGTACTAAAAATATAAGAACATGGATCCTCTTCACTAGTGAAAACAGAAGAAAAATAAGAGCTTTATTATGAAAAGGACTGTCCTACAAATATTTTCAAAATGAGCTCATCTCCTTTGGATATATTTTCAAGAATGGAATTTCTGGATTATTCAACAGTTCTATTTTTTGTTCTTATCACAAGGAAATGATAAATGTTAAAGATATGGACACCCTAAGTGTTCTGAGTTGATCAATACACAATGTCAAAATATGCTGAAATAGCTTTTCCTCATCCTCCTCTTCCTCCTCCTCTTGCTCCTCCTCCTCCTCTTCCTCCTCCTCCTCCTCTTCCTCCTCCTCCTCTTCTTCCTCCTCCTCTTCCTCTTCCTCCTCCTCTCCCTCTTCCTCCCCCTCCCCCCCCCCTCCTCCTCCTCCTCTTCTTCCTCCTCCTCTTCCTCTTCCTCCTCCTCTCCCTCTTCCTCCCCCTCCCCCCCCCCTCCTCCTCCTCCTCTTCTTCCTCCTCCTCTTCCTCTTCCTCCTCCTCCTCCCCCCCTCCTGCTCCTCCTCCTTTTCCTCCTCTTTCCTTCTGGGGACTTCAGTTCACACCAGCAACTGCATATGGGGTCCTTCTTCAGCTCTCTCTGCTTTGTAGGACTGTGTGATAACTGGGTCCAGCCAGGTAGGTAATCCAGGATGTGCTTCTTGTTTTAATGACATCTATGAAGTCCCTTTTGCCACAGGTTCAAGGGATTAGGAGTGTAGACATATTTAGAGAGACCACCATTCTGCCTCCCACACCCCTCCTAGGAAGAGCTCCAGTCAAGCTACTCTTTTTGGTCTATGAACTCAGGCTGAGGAGTGCTGCCCTGTGTGAGCCTCAGTTTCCTCATCCATAGAATGGGTCATCTTAGCACTTTCATCCTAGAATCATGGCAGAAAGTAACGGCTTTTGTTCCTGCAGAAGACTTACCAAGCATTTGGCACATGCATGGTCATCTCTGTAATGGGATCTGGTCTTCAACTTCACAGGCCCAGCCTATTCTGTGGTCACCCAGCCAGTTGGTGTTGAAGCCAGGATTCCAATCCTGACTTCGCAGTGATAGGTGATGGACTTTGGAGGCTCCACATCCAGAGACTTCATCCCTGCTCCCTCTTTTTAAAAATTGTATTTATGGGCTGGACAGATGGCTCAGAGGTTAAGAGCACTGACTGCTCTTGCAGAGGACCCAGGTTCAGTTCCCAGCACCCACATGGCAGCTAACAACCATCCATAATTCCAGTTCCAGGGGGATCTGACCTTCTTACCTCAACGGCCTTTGCATGACATGGGTGCACTCATATACATGCAGGCAATATTCATACACATAAAATAAAAATAATAAATAAATATGCTGAAATATCTCACTGTACTCCATAAAGATGTGTAATTATTATTTGAATGATAAATAAACTAAAGAATAAGAAATATTTGGGAGGTGTTTGTTTTGTTTTGCTTTGTTTTGTTGAAAGAGGGTCTCTCTGTAGCTCCAGCTGGCCTGGAACTCAGGCCAGACTGGCCTCTGATCTCAGAGACCCACCTGTCTCTGCCTCTGCCTCTACAGTGATTATGCCAGGCTAAGAAAAAATTTTTTAAAAAGCATCTTAAGAGTGTAGGAAAGGGATTGGGGAGTGGTAACAGAGATGGGAGGGAGATTAGAGAGAAGTTGTTATGTACTCAAGAAACTGTTAAAGAACAGACTCAAAGGGTTTTTTAATTTATTTTAATTTTATGTGTATGAGTGATTTACGTGCACCTACAAAATGCACCCACGTGCTCAATGGCCATGGAGGCCAGAAGAGGATGTTGGATCCCCTGGAATGGAATTATAGTCAGTTTTGCCATAGAAGTACTAGGAACCAAACCCAGGTCCTCTGTAAAAGCAGCCAGTGACCTTAACCACTGAGCCATCTCTCTATCCCCCAAGTTTTTGTTTTTGTTTCTCTTTTTTTAAGGGCAATTGTGATAAACTTTTTCTAACACATTTCTGTTCAATGACCTTGGAATAAAGTTCAAATTCAGTTCATACATTTATCTCTGAATTTCATTTTTTAAAGTGCTTCAAACTCCCACTCAACTTGATCAAAATCCCCTCCTGCTTTGAGACCAACAGTAAGTCCCCTTGTTCCTTTAGCCAAGTCAGTGTTCTTAATCAGTAAAAAACAAAGGGAGCCAAAAGTGCTTTGATGAGGACCAAGATGGAGGCATCATTGTCAGCCCAGAAAAATATAAGTGAACTCAAACATTGGAACAGGCCAATGAACAGGAGCCAGTGGCAATCAACCCAAGTCCTCTGCCATGTCTTCAATTTTCCTTGGCTCCCACTTCACCATGTTGGCTCTCCACGTTCCCTGTTTGGATTAAAGTTTCAGTGCCTTTTCTTTATCCTAAAAACTATGTCACTTAGAAAACCAGATGTGGTAGTACAAGCCTGTAATCCCAGCACTTGGGAAGTAGAAGCAAGAGAATCAGGAGTTTAAGGTCATCCTCAGCTACTAAGCAAATTTGAGGACAGCCTGCGACACATGAGACCTTGTCTCAAAACACTTTTTAAAATTGGATTGGAAAGATAGCTCAGCAGGTAAAGGTGCCATTTTCAGTCCCCAGGACCCACATGACCCAAGTTCAATACTCAGGACCCACATGATGGAAGAAGAGAAACAATTCCTACAAGTTGTCTTGTGACCTCTCAGGGTTTTCCTTCTTCTTTTTTCTGTCTCACTAATTTGGTCCTAAAACTGTGAGGTGGAGTGGAGCAAGATACACCTGAATGTGCTAGAGAAGCTATTGTGGTCCAGGGCTGTGTTGGAGCCTTCAGAGTGTCCCCAGTGTGGGGGTCAGAGCTGGAACAGGGTAGGACAGTGTTCCTGCAGGGCAGCCTGACTTGAGATGGTAGAATCCAAGTGGGCTGAGGAGGGGCATTTCCATAAAGGGCCATAAGGTGTTAAAAATCATAGTCCAGGCAGAGTGGGGAGGATATCCTCCTACATGTCAGAGTCTGGTTACATAGGCTGGCTAACCAAATAAGTACCTTATTAAGGATAATGAAAGACAGGTTTCCACTGTAGAGAAGGGAGCTAAAAGCACTTAAATTAAACCCTAAAATTGTTAGGCTACAATCAGACGTACCCAAGTAAACTAGGATTCGTATATTTATTTAGATATAGAAATATGTATGTGTACATATATACATACAGTGGAAGGTAGAATGATAGACACACCAAGGTTGTCACATTTCAACTCCCATAACCTGTGAATACCTAGCAAAAGAGAACCTCAGGGATCATTAAGTACCTTGAGATGGGGGAGTAGCCTGGATTATCCAGATGAGCCTAATATAATCACAAGGGCCCTTATAAAGGAAGGGAGACACAGGGGAAAGGGGCAATTTGAAGATGCTATGATGCTGGCTCTGAAAATGGAGGAAGGTACCTACATTAATCTGTTTTCATTAATATAATGAAATGCTCAAGGCAGGCTACTTTATAAAGAAAAGAACTGGATTTAGCTCATAGTCCTGAAGGTACAAAGTCGAGGGGTCTCGTCTACTGGTGGTTTTATTGTTGACAGATTGAAGAGCCATAACAATTGAATGCCACATGTGATTTTTGAACTCAATGCTTTTGTTGTGAAGGAACATAGTGAAACACAAATGAGTCTTGAATGTTACATGGTAGCAGCGTATCATGTTAATTTATTAAGTTAACTTCTAAATGTTTATGGTTGTATTGTGGTTAATAGGAAAGTAAACTACTGGAAGAATATGGATCATCAGATTGACAAATTATAATCATAGTTCCAGAAAATTTCTACTGAAATTTTTTCTGCAAATTAGAGATCATTTTTTATTTTTAAAATTTTTTGGTTTATTTTCATTTTATGTATATGATGTTTTGCCTGCATGTATGTAAGTACACCTATGTCATGCAATGCCCACAGAGGCCAGAAGAGGGGATTAGATCCCCTGGAACTGGAGTTTACTGGATAGCTTTAGTGTCAACTTGACACACCTGGGTTGAGGGAGCCTCAGTTGAGGAATTGCTTCATTGGACTGGCCTGTGGCATGTCCATGGGGCACCTTCTTGATTGTTGAATGATATGGGAGGACCCAGCCCACAGTGGGTGGTGCCATCCCTGGGCAGGTGAGCCTATGTTGCATAAGAAATCAGGCTGAGTAGGGGCCAAGGGAAGAAGCCAGTAAATAGCATTCCTCAATGGCCTGTGCTCCAGCTCCTGCCTCCAGGCTCCTGCCCTGAGTTCCTACTTTGGGCTCCCTGATGGACTGTGACCAGGGTGATGTAAGATAAATAAATCCTTTCCTCCCCAAGTTGGTAGTGGTCAGAGTGTTTTGTCACAGCAATGGAGAAACAAACTAGGACATGGAGTTATAGATGGTTGTTAGCCTCCATGTAGGTGCTAGGAGCCAAACCCAGGTCCTCTGCAAGAGCAGCCAGTACTCTTACCCACTGGGCCATCTCTCCAATCCCAGAATCATTTTTTAAAATTGTGTATCATTTATTCCCAAATCTTTTTTATCCTATAACTAAGTCTTCTCCCTTCTGCTGTTGCGTCCTTTCTCTTGTAGAAGGAGCACATCTCATTTTCTCATGAGTCAGGGCATTTTTATGGCAGGCACCTTAAAGAGAAGAGGTCCTGAGTCTGGGGTATGGAGACTGGCAGGAGCCAACATGGTGCTGATTGACTCCAGGGTGGCGTGAGATAAAGAGGGGTGAGGAAATGATTTTGGAAAACAGCCACAGAATTTCTGCTTCATTTAACATCTGATTAAAATGCCCAAGTCCACTTGTTAAGTGTCAAGAAAACTTGAGTATCATCTGTTATAATTTTTATTTTATGATCAATTTAATCTCTCTAGAGCACTTTGTCAGAAGATATCAGACCCATGTTTCTAAGATAGTCTGAAAAAGATAATGCCCTTAACTACGTTTTTTGCCAATTCCAGCCCTTCCTTTTGTTAGCCTTTCTCAGAAAACCAGTCCCATTTTGTCTGCGCATTTATATGTCCTAACATAAGTCTAAGTGCTATTTCAGGCCTCACATCAATCTGGTATGCTGCAAAATAAAAGTGTAAAACAGAAATTAGACTAGGCTGTGTCCAAGAGATCCAAAAACCTTATGCCAGTCATTAAAAATATATTATTGCCTTGTCAAAAAAAAATCTATAAAACAGGGGCTGGAGAGTTAGCTCACTTTCCAGAGGACCTCAGTTCAGTTCCTACCACCCACATGGCAGCTGACACCCATCCTTAATTCCAGTTCCAAGGGTTCCAATGCCCTCTTCTGACTTCTGAAAGCACCTAGTATGCATGTGGTTCACTTAGGTACATGCAGGCAAAACACTCATACACATAAATAAAAGTCTTCAAATAAGATCATAAATAACATAAAGTCTTCAAATACTTTTAAATTTTTTTATCATTATTTATTTTTTTAATTTTTAATAACTACATGATTAGA
>NW_008337055.1:0-707 GCF_000622305.1 Nannospalax galili
CAGAATCAAGGAGATCCCACAGACAGAATGAACCGAGATCCCACAGACAGAGTGAAGGGGTGAAGATCCCACATACAGAATGAAGGGAGATCCCACAGACAGAATGAAGGGAGATCCCACAAACAGAATGAACGGAAATCCCACAGACAGAATGAAGGTGGAGATCCCACAGACAGAATGAAGGTGGAGATCCCACAGACAGAACGGGAGCTCCCGTAGCCAGGAAGCAGGTTCCTCAGGAGACACAGAACCTGAAAACAGACTTTCAGGGCTGGAAGGCCGGGCTCATGGTAGAGCTTGATGCCAGGCTCCCACAGAGAAAAATAATTCTTTAAAAGCAGTGAAAAGAATCAAAACAATGAAAAAATCTGAAACAATTTCTTTTAACGTCACGTAATAAATAAGGTCATTTGCTGTGGCTTTTGGGGAGAGAGGCTCAGCTGCGACCTGGTGCCACAGAGCAAGGCTGTGTGCAGAGCCTGGAACAAAAGACCGGTGGGTGGGTGCTGGAGGAAAGCCGGGCTCTGCCAGGTACACAAGGTGCGGAGGAAGAGGCAGGATGGAGAGGAGCGGGCGCCCTTGTCCACGGAGGAGTGCCACTTCCTGGAGGACTTTGAGAGAGAGAAAGAGGAGAGAGAGAGAGGGGGGGAGGGAAGAGAGAGAGAGAGGGGGAGAGGAGAGAGAGAGGGAGGGAGGAAAGAGAGAGA
>NW_008337055.1:774-2864 GCF_000622305.1 Nannospalax galili
AGAGAGAGAGAGAGAGAGAGAGAGAGAGAGAGAGCACTCTGGGCTCAGGATGAGAAAAACCCTCCAAGGTTTCGGCACCAAATCTTAGAAAATGTTAGGTCGGAATTGACCAGGGTGATGTGATCATGAAAGACAGGACTGAGCTCAGGAGCAGAGTGTTCTTTATTAAGAACAATGAAGGACCACAGGTTTTCTGTGGAATCAAAACGGAGGCTCCGAAACACAGTTGGTCTCAGTTTTTATGTGGCTTGGTATTTCTCTGCAGTCCTGTTTTTTGTTTTGTTTGGTTTTTTCTTTAACGATTTGAGGGTTTGGGACAATAAGTGCTGATGTGGCTGGTGAGATCATCCAGTGGTTAAGAGCACTGACTACTCCTGCAGAGGACCTGGGTTAATTTCCCAGCACCCACATGGCAGCTAACAAGGGTGCAAAACTCCAGTTCCAGGGATTCAATGCCTTCTTCTGACCTCTGAGGGCATTGCACGACTACACACATGCAGGCAATACACTCATACACATAAAATAAAAATATAAAAATTTAAGAAAGTTCATGCTGGTGTTAGAGTTTGGGGTTTGGGACAATGACAGCGAGGACATTTTCCCAGACAGCACAGTCACTGGGTTGGGGGTGTTTCATATAGTTTCTGGGCCAGGGTTTTTTTCAATTTAGCTGGGGCTTTCCAAGCTGAGATATTTATCGTTCCACAACAAAATGGATAACATATTACAGCAGTTGTGAAGCGAACCTAACCAAACAGGGAGGACACATTGTGATGTCACTCTACGTGGATTCTCAAACAGTTCAATTCACAGCAAAAGGACAACTGTGGTTGGAGAGGAGGAGGGAAGGATGGGCTGTTGGACAAGGGTTCAAAGTTGTTATATGGAATGAATAAGACTTGAGATCTGTTATTCCACATAATGACTGTCATCAACAGAGTGTCTTGTGCCAGCTGTGGTGGCTCACCTTTAGTCTCCGCACTCAGTAGACAGAGGCAGGTCCATCTCTGTGAGAGTGAGGCCAGCCTGGTGTACACAGCAAGTTCCAGGCTAGTCAGTGCTACAGTGAGACCCTGTCACAAAAAGAGCAACAATAACAACAACAACAAAAGAACCCACACCAGAAAACTGTGCCTTGTGTTGAAAACTAGCTGTAGAGTATATTTCAGGTGCTCCTACCACAGCCACCAAGGGACACTCATGTGGAGATATGATGCTACTTCAGCTGGCCTGTGGGGACATTTCACAGTGGATACGTGCATCAAATCCTCATCTCACTGCATTTATGTGACTAAAATCACACAGATTTAAATTTAATTACACACCATTTTTACTTCTAGTGTAAAAGAACATGAGTTGCTGCAGAGACAACGATCATCACTCTCTGCCCAATCTCACGCTCACCCCCATCTTCCTCCCTAAACAACGTTCACTCACTCTTATAAAGACACAGCTCCCTATTTAATTTCAGACATAATGTGGTCCCTGCCCTCCCTCCTCAAAAGACTCTCAAGCACAGAGGACTCTAACCTCATTGCACATTTTAAAAAATAGTTTGTATTGTTGCATAACCTAAATTATCACAGCATAGAGACATCTAGAATTTCAGAGACCAACATTTCAGCTGTTGCACAACTGTTTTTGATAGGAAGATAATTTCAACTCTCAGGTCCCAGGGCTGTTGCCCCTTGGAGCTCCTCCGGGCTTGTGAAGCTCCAGGCCCTGGTTTTATGCTCTGTTTAGTAAGCCACTTATTTGCAGTTGTTTCTAGAGGAGTTAGAAACATAGAGATAAATGTGAACTGAGGTGACAAGCTCTGAATCTGTTTGAGCAAGTACAGGTGGTGGGGAATATTGAGTTTCCATCTTGACTCAAAGCTCTGCCTTTGGGAAAAAGCAAATTATCTATATTTTTTAATTATTTATTTAATAACCATATAAGTAGAAGAAGCATTTCATTACAACAGTATTGACATATTCAATAACAATTTCCAGAGATAAGATGCATCTCTTTCAAAATGGGCTGTAAATTTTTAGGTTTGCAGTTGAATTATTACAGTTATACAATATTGTACTCAGTGTAAACCCTAT
>NW_008337055.1:3813-4780 GCF_000622305.1 Nannospalax galili
CACCACCATTACAGGACATTTTGAGAGATGTTCATAGTCCCCTGGAACTAGTTGACCTAGGAGGGCTAGGAGCAAAAAGTGTCCTTTATGTCTGTTTGACCAAATTATTATAGGCCTCAAAGTATGTCTGTTAAACATCCAAGAAGGTTAGTTTCACCAGTCTGGTACTTTTAATTACTGTGTGTCATGTAGATAAATCTTGGGCAAAGACCAATTGTTCTCAGGTAACCCTTACCTAGACATATATTTCTTGATCTGCTATGTATAATTTATCAGTAGATTGTTGGAGTAATATGGTTCCCTCTGGTTTTTAAAAATAGCTAGGTATTATATATCTCTCACATTGTCTCACCCCTCCATCATGGTTTTCCCACTTAAGGTGTCCCCATTTCCCACCTTCTCCCTTAATAATAGCCTTCTCCTATGCTCCTACCTCTCTCGAGCTCCTTCTTTCCCTTCATCCCTTAGGTTCCTTGTATACCCTTCTCTCCCCCCTTCCTTAAACTAACTCATTTTTTTATCCATATCTCCCTTATTAAGACCTGTTTCCTATTGCTCCTATCTTTCAGGTTCTTTCTTTTCTTTACCTCCCTGGTTCCTTTACATTATCCTAGTTCCTGTAGTTCTGTCTGGATACATGCTCACTTAAAAGGGTCTGGTTCTAGTATCCACATATGATGGAGAACATTTTTTTCTGAGTCTCTGTTACTTCACTTAGTATAACAGCCTCTAGTTCCACCCATTTACCTGCACATTTCATGATTTCATCTTTCTTTACTGCTGAGTAAAATGCCATCGTATAAATGAACCATATTTTCATTATCTACTCCTCTATTGAGGGACACTTAGGTTGCTTCCAACTCTTACCTATTGTGAAAAGAGAAGCAAGAAACATGGATGTACAAGTGTCTCTGCAATAGGATGAATTCTTTGGGTATATGCCAAGGAGTGGTATAACTGGGTCAAA
>NW_008337055.1:5442-6891 GCF_000622305.1 Nannospalax galili
TAGCTTCATTCTTCTACAGGTGGAGATCCAGTTTTGCCAGCACCATTTGCTGAACATGCTGTCTTTCCTCTAGTGAATGTTCTTGACCCCTTTGTCAAATATCAGGTGGCTGAAGTTGCATGTGCTCATATTTGGGTCTTCAATGTTGTTCCATTGATCTACGGGTCTATTTTTGTGCTAGTACCATGTTGTTTTTATGACTAAAGCTCTGTAATACAGCTTGAAATCTGGTATAGTAATCCCCCCGGGATTGCTCTTAGTGCTCAGGGTTGTTTTGGCTATCTGAGGTCTTTTGTGCTTCCATATGAATCTTAGGATAGTTTTATCAAATTCTGTGAAAAATGTCATGAGGATTTTTATTGGCATTGTGTTGAATCTATATATGACTTTTGGTAGGATGGTCATTTTCACAATATTAATTCTTCCAATCCATGAGCATGGGAGGTCCTTCCATCTTCTGATGTCTTCCTCAATCTCTTTAAAGATTTAAAATTTTCATTGTAGAGATCTTTAATGTCTTTGTTCAGGTTTATTCCAAGATATTTTATTTTTTGGCAGCTATTGTAAACAGGAGTGTTTCCATGTGCTCTTTCTCTGATTGCTTGTTATTGGTATATAGAAAGGCTACAGACTTTTGTAGGTTAATTTTGTAACCTGCCACTTTACTGAACATGTTAATAATTTCTAGGAGTTTTTGGGTGGAATTTTTGGCATCCCTTAGATATAATATCATATCATCTGCAAAAAGGGACAATTTGATCTCTTCTTTTCCAATTATTCCTCCTTTAATTTCTTTCTGTTGTCTTATTGCTCATGCAAGAGTTTCAAGCAGTATGTTAGAGAGAAGTGGGGATAGTGGACAGCCTTGTCTGGTTGCTGATTTCAAAGGGAATGCTTCCAGTTTTTCTCCATTTAGAATGATGTTGGCTGTGGGTTTGTTATATATGGCTTTAATTATGTTGAGGTATGTTCCCTCCAGTCCAATTCCCTCTAGGTCTTTGAACATAAATGTATGCTGAATTTTGTCAAAGGCCTTCTCTGCATCTATTGAGATGACCATGTGGTTCTTGTCTTTGAGTCCATTTATATGATTTATGACATTTATTGACTTATGTGTATTGAACCATCCCTGCATCTCTGGGATAAAGCCAACTTGGTCATGTTGGATGATCTTTTTGATGTGTGTCTGTATGCAGTTTTCAAGTATCTTGTTGAAAATTTTTTCATCTGTGTTCACTAAGGATATGGGTCTATAGTTCTCTTTTTTGGTTGTGTCTTTACCTGGTTTTGGAATTAGACTGATGCTGCCTTCATAGAAGGAATTTGGAAGTTCTCCCTCCATTTCTACTTTTTTAAAGATAAATTAAGTAGTATTGGATGCAGATCCTCTTTAAATGTCTGATGGAATTCTGCTGTAAATCCATCTGGTCCTGGGCTTTTTTTAGTCAG
>NW_008337055.1:9251-10318 GCF_000622305.1 Nannospalax galili
AACTAACCTTATTGGATGTTTAACAGCCATAGTTTGAGGCCTATACTAATGTGGTCAGAGGGACTTAAAGGACAGTTTTGCCCCTTGCCCTCCAAGGTCGACTAAGTTCCAGGGGACTATGGAACATCTATCAAAATGTCCTGTAACTGTGGTGAGTCACCTGTCCTCTTGTTCAGGGATGACATGGAGACCCCATGAGATGGACTTGAACCAGTGTCCAGTCTACCAAGTAGAGGGTCAATTCAGAGGAAACACCTCATTCATGCTTCCAAGTGAAGTCAGACATGGTTGAGTAGGATCTTTGACTTATCTTCACATAGATGGAACTGGTAAAAGAAAGGAGCCAGGAACTCCTCCCAAGTTCATGTGACCCCTGAGAAACCGATCTTCAAATGACCTTAAGTGTAAAAATAAGTTGATTTATTTGGGCCAACTGTATGGTCCTAAGCACCAAAAAGGAAAGTATAACCAAAGAGTAAAGTCATCAGTATATGTCTTTAAGAGTTCAAGGGATTATACTTCCCAGACATTAGGCTTAAGTCCATATAAATAGTTATTTAGACAATTTATTTTTCATTGATGATTTTAATCCTAACCAGAAAGTGCGCTAAGATGTAAGACTTCAAATCTTGGTCTCCAATACTGTAGTGCCCACCTGTAGCTAAAGGAGACAAACAGCTATTGTTCTAAAATGATAATTTTTAAAGGATAAATTTGTTTTCTCCCCCTATCTAGAAGGAAATGACACTGATTTTCTCCTCCTATCTAGAGAGAACTAACACTGATTCTAACCACTCCAAAAGCTATCAAAACACCTGAAAGCAAATCCTGAATCCATCACGCTAGAGTCCAGCCTTTGAAGACAAAAGAAAAATGAGGAGGAACCCAATAGAGGGATGTTTTTGGAAGCCTTTCTCAAGAAATTCCAATGGACTCTCATATGAACATTTGAAAATTGCCGTGTTCTGACTTTTTCCAGTTCTGTGTCTAGAACTTGTAATGCTAATTACTCTTGCCTTTACTTCTCCTTCGCATCTCCTATTCATGATTCAAGGACTTTCTTTACC
>NW_008337055.1:11054-51135 GCF_000622305.1 Nannospalax galili
AGATGTTTATGGATTGTTCTAGATATCAGGAGCCGTGAAATTCCAGTATCCTCGCTAATATCTACAGAAGAGGTAGAAGCAATATTGGAATATTTTCACCAAGTAGTCATAATTCTCTAAAGGACCCCATTTGTCAGGAACTCAGCACACATGGGAACTACTGTCTCTATTATATCTGGAGCCTGAGCAGGGAAGACTCATAGGGTGATGATAACTCAACAGCTGCTGTCTGGAAGCAGCTGGGGGCAGCTTCACTCACATTTCTGGTAGTTGACATTGGCTATTGGCTAGGTGTCTGGTTAGGCCATTGGCATGTGGCCCTACTTGAGGTGCCTCTAGGAAGTCTAGTCTTGTGGAGTAGATACCTCAACTTGGCCAGGCTTTACACAGTGTCTGTATTTCTTTCTTTTGCATCACTGTGACCAAGAGACCCAGCAACAATGTAAAGGAGGGAGAGTTTATTTGGGCTCATGGCTTCAGAGATCTTTCAGTCCATCATGGAGAGGGACTAGGAGTCATGCAGAACCTTGACAGGCAGACTGGCAGAGGAAGGGCCCACTGATAAGCAGCAAAGATGGCACACTTCTAGCTTCTTCCTTGCCCCAGATAAATGCCTGGCTGCTTTTTCTTCCATTGGCAAGGTCCCCTCCCGGCTGACTGGTCCAGACCAGTCCAGATAAGTCCAAGACCTGTCCTGGATATAGCTCAGCTTAGAGCTGTGGGCCTATTTGCCCTTTCTTCTTTGTTTAAATTGGCCAATTCAAAATTAGGGGAGTGTGACCTGCCCTATGCCACCAAGAACTTTTGGGAGACCTAGGTCCACACCGCCTAGCTGTGGCTTCGGATTCTGCTTTCAGAATCCTCCCTCCACTGTGGAAACTCTTTCTCTCTGTGTGCTTTCATATGTGCATCTGTACTTCTTCACTTTTAATAAGGTCTGTTTCCTGCTGTGAAAAAAATAAAATGGTGGAAACAGCCTTTAACAATCAGATGAAGTGGCTAGAGAGACAGCTCAGTAGCTGAGAACACACGCTGCTCTTGCAGAGGACTAGAGTTTAGTTCCCTGCACCACACTGGACAGCTCACAACCACCTGTGATTCCAGATCCAGGGAAATCTGATACCCTCCTCTGACCTCCTTGGGCACCTGCATTAATGAGAGCATTCCCATACACAGACACACATGCATACATACAGTTAAAAAATAAAAATAAAATTTGTTAAATAATCATTCAAATGGATTATAAACCTATCTACCATTCTAAGATTTTGTGATAAATGCATACAAGGAAAATATCATTATTAAATATAAAAAACCTCAGCCACTCACTGATTTCTAGAATTATGTATTCTATTCACATTCCTATAGAGAATGATTGCAATTGAAGAAATTTAGAACTGAACTCTTATTTAATGTGCTTCATGTTAATATATAACTTTTTGATGATAGAGACACTGGCAGCACACTGGGGTACATCATGGCCCTGATAACCACACATGAAGACAAGTCATGCAGAAAAATGTGAAAATTCCATCTACTATGCAATCATTTACCTTCTCCCCAATTTTACAGGTTTCCTTACATTTTCACATATCATTCATGTATATAACATCAAATTTAATATATCATGTTCTATGATTTTTTAATCACATCACTCTGCTATTGGCTTAAATCACACCTTGCATGCATTCCACATGAATAAATTTTGAGCCTTCATACAGCTCATAAAATCCAATTCTATGCATGAATGCTTTTGGAAAATTTAAAGCAATCAGCAGAAGCCTTCATGTGCTAGTATCAAATAGTGAGTTGTGGATGCATGTTTTGCAACTGTAATTCTAAAAGATCATGTGAGACAAAGCCCTAGGCATTCCTGGCACAAAGAACAGAAGAATCAGTAATGATGGTAAGATTTGCCTCTGCACCCTCTATTCCACACTGCAGGAAACATGTGTCCCGACCCGCGAGACAGTCAACGTGGGTACCTGGAGAGAGGAGAGGGGACTGAAAGGGACAAGAGACGCGAAGAATGGAGACAAGACAGGCTTTCTGATCAAGTCTCATTTATTGAACATCTACACAAAGTTTTTATAGAGAGGAAAGGGGGAAGTTGGCAGGGATAAATCCATTGAGGCAGAGCAATTCAATTAACAGAACAATTGTCATAATAACACCACACCAATTGATCACAGAGTAAATTCCATAGTAACACCACAATTCTATAGCAAGTTATAAATCAATTATAAGGTTACACTTGCATGATTACAAAGTAATGCAAAAGTTTCTTAGGCAGTTCATGAGAAATGAGGGAGTCTCTGTCTCTCAAGCAGTAAGTGCCCGAGTTAGAACAACATGTTTGTGTGAGGCTTTCAAGTATAGTCATCTGGTTAATCTCAAACCAGGTCAGCCTTGATGTCTGGAAAACAGCTTTGCCAGGAATCAGGTCTTGCTATATTCTGGGGTGGGGGCCTACGGCTTTACTGCAGTAAAGATGGCATTGTGAGGGTGGCATTGTGAGGGTGGTGTTGTGAGGATGGCATTATGAGGGTGGTGTTGTGAGGATGGCATTGTGAGGGTGGCGTTGTGAGAGTGGTGCTTCCATGTCACTAGCTGTCTGTGTTCTCCATGTCAACTCAGGGCTGTCGAGTACCACAGCCAGTCTCTGAGAATAAACTTTTGTCTGTTTTAAATGCTTTGACTTGATTTCTTTTTTTACACACAGCATAACAGGAATAAGAAATCTTTATTTTATTTTTAAGTTTTATCCTTTTATTTTTATATCTGTTTTTTTTTTTGTGTGTGTGTATGTGTACCGCACATGTGCAGTTCCCAAGGAGGTCAGAAGAGGGCACTGGATTCCCTGAACCTGGAGTTATGGATGGTTGTTAGCCTCGATATAGGTGCTGAAAACCCAACCTGGGTCATTCACAAGGGCAACCAGTGTTCCTAACTGCTGAGCCATCTCTCCAGCCCCCAATAAGAGTTATGTTAAACTTACTAGAAAAAAGTCAATCAAGCAGACATTTTGTCCATGTCTTTGCATCCCAATGAGGAAAGCAGTGGAAACTTGGAAACTGCCCAGATGTTCATCTCTGTGAATCAGCATAAATGGGCTGACAACTGAATAACCAATAGTCAGAAATTCTCAAACACTCAGCACCATGAAATCATCCTCAAACAAGGAATTTTAAAATAGGGAAAAGATACAATCTGTCCAACAGAAGAAAACAAACCACTGGAGAACTCTCTGAGCAGCTCTCAGCTCAGGGGGAGTTTTGCAGAAAAGCTTGGAGTTCTGAAGGTAGAGGACACGCTGGTGGTGCTTGTGGAGAAGAAACACCATGTAGCCGCTGGACCCGCCCATGACACCCAGAAAAAGTGGCATTGTACACAATTATAACAATCAGAAACCCCAATTTTACTTCCTGATTCCTAGTAGGAAAATACAAGAGTGCTTACTTTTGCTTATCTGTGACACATTCATGCTGGTATCTCTGATAGAATCGAGTAAAATTTCATTGTGTTTAAGGAACCCAAGATCCAAAAGTAAAACAGCAAAGCAAGGCGCACGATGGAGTCTTTGGCTGGGTCCTCCTCCACGCAGAGCTTCTGGGACTGGTGGTGATGGCCTGCACCACTGTGAGGAGGCGGCTGCTGCAGATGGAGAGACCCTGGGCCACACTCTCCAAATAAACAACTATCTTGCAACCTAGGTCATCGAGGAAGGTTCTCCAACCAAAGGATGCTATTGTTGTCTGGATTGAAAGAAGCAGCATACTATTTATAAAAGCCAAATGGATGAGAACGAGATGTATTGATTTCTGATTGCCTCTGCAAAAGTTGCACATAATATTCACAAAACCAAGATGTTTCCTAAAACGCCAGGCCCAGTTGCAAAGCAGATGACTCCCTTGACAAAGTTCAGTCCCATCTCTTACACCTGGGGCAGAGAATCCTGAATCCAGTGAACACTTTTTTTAAGGAAGCACCATTGATGTTGATACGAGTCTACAAAAATGCTGGGTGAGGGAGCGCTGGTCTTCTTTCAGAAAGTGACACTAGTCAGGCTGACCAGACTCCAGTGGGTGAATTCACACAGAGGGACACCTGGTCACCAAACTTGACTCAATAGGCCTTAACATACATGACAGAATGCATGAAATCTAGTGGACAGGGGATTGTGGGAGTGCAGATAAGGGAGGGGCCTAAATACTATTAAGATATATTGTATGAAATGCACAAAAATTCAATAAAAACGTATGAAATACTTTATAAAGGAGAGGGCGTGAAGCTGGAAACGGGTGTGTTTCTATGCCTAGGGGGAATAGAAGGATCATGATACAGTCTGTACATGTATGAAATTGTCAAAGAATGTATAAAGCGTTTTCTATTAAAGATATTTTATGTCTGCTATTTTCCAGTATATGAGAGAGAGTCATGATAAATGTAACTGTGCAGATTTTCAA
The DNA here is from genome assembly GCF_000622305.1 of Nannospalax galili. NCBI lineage: Eukaryota > Metazoa > Chordata > Mammalia > Rodentia > Spalacidae > Nannospalax > Nannospalax galili. The sequence continues at coordinate 15,521 of NW_008337055.1, forward strand.
AATCTGAGTTGTCCTTTCTTGTTACTTTGTGGGCTGCTCTATTGGCCTCAGATTCCAACCCAGATTTCAGTTCAGGTTTTTCAGAGCAGCACAGTGACAAAAACAATCTACTAGTTCTGATCCTCATCCTCACACACACACTCTTGGTCATTGTGGTTGCCTGGGACCCCAATTCCAATAGGACCCCCAATTCCAACAAGTAGGATTTGTCATCATTTCTTTAACTTTCTTCCTTTTAAAAGACATTACTTTTAATTTTATGTGTAGGAAGGTATTGCCTGCATGTAGAGAAGTGCACCCTTGTCATGCAGTGCTCGCGGAGGGCAGAAGGAGGCATCTGATCCTCTGGAACAGGAGTTACAACAGTTGTTAGCCACCATGTGGGTGCTGGGATTTGAATCCAGGTCTTCTGCAAGAACAGTCAGTGCTCTTAACCTGACCCATCTCTCCAGTCCCTTAATTTTCTTTCAGAATATTCCCATCATCCAATTTCAAAAGGCTGGCACTCAGGTTTTACTTGCCTGTGTTTTCTTCACCCAACTAGAGGCACTTGCAAAATCCTGTTGCTTCAGTTTCACAAACACTTCTCAAACTGACCTGAATTTCTACTTGTTATTGTGTCGTTCACTGAATATTCATTTCTACCTGTTGCTTTGGTGAGTCTAACCATGTACAGATATATTCTTGCTGACAGCTTTGATTATCTTTAGTTCCTCTATCTCTGTACTTCCAGAACTGTACATTTAAACCTCAATCAGATTCTGTATTTTAACTGGTTACAAATATTCAGAGGAGGGGGTGAGATGCTGGGTGGATAAAGGTATAAAGGTGCTTGCCCCCAAGTCAGACGACCTGAATACCATCTTAGGACCCACATCCAAGGAGAGAACTGACTCTCAGTAGATGTCCGGTGACCACCCCACTGGCACCAATTGCACACACACATGAACACACACAAAATAAATAAATAAATAATATAATTTTAAGACTATATATATTCAAAAGACTCTTGAAGTCCTTGATATCAAATTATACTTCCTAATATTTCAAGATAAAATTCAGTCATCAAAGCCTAATAAGCAAAAGATACCAGGTACAAATGAATTTTCAGGATAAAAGGAAAGATAAGCAATTGATTAATGGAAGCTAAGGCATTAGTGGAACCATGGATGAAACTCTACTGGGGTCTCTGGAGGAAATCTGTGTTTCCACCAAGTGGCCTCAGGGGCATCTGAGGGAGCAGATCTGGACAAGCTTCATTAAGGTGAATGAAAAAGGGGTTGATGGGGTTATACGCTGTCATGAGGTCAGGGAAAGCTATGATCCAGAATCTTCAGTAATAGCTTCTGGCCACAGAGCCTGAAGGGTGTCATTGGTTTGAAGTGAGTTAAATCGACTAAGGGTGAAGCTGGAGTTCACAACTGCTACTTACCTGTGGGTGAACAACTTCAGTTAACTCTGAAGTTTTGTTTTTTTTCTGTGTCTTTTCCCCAAGCTGGTGAGCAACAGGACTTTGTACTTTACCAGTCCAAGCTGGTTTCCAGTCTTCAGCTGTGGGTAAAATGCTTCTTCTACATGCAGGAGCTCAGACATCACAAATCATCTGAGAACATGTAAATCTGGGAAGTTTCTCTGAAAGAAAGGAAAGCAGGATGCTGTTCTGATACCTGGGGTTTGCATATTCTCTGCATAACTAGCAGGCCTTTCTAAAATGCTCCCCGTCTCCATCCTGCTAAATAGTAAAGGATTGCTTGGCTATCTCTGTCTTGAAGATCTCTGGCAATAGGAACCAGTGAACATAGGACTGTACACAGTTATTCCCATCGACCTTGGTCGACTTGTTTCACAATGAGAAACTCATGCGTGTATCCATGCAGTAAAGGAAAACACTACAAAATCTTAAGTGTCTGACACATAATGAATTATGCTTCAGACATTAATAACCAGCAGAGCAGTTTAATCAGTTTGGGATACAAAGCAATTACTTAGTCAAACATTGGTCAATGGTCTGAGGGACTCATAAACACTTAACGGATTGCTTTTTCTTAAAATTTTCTAGGGATTCCCTTTCTCTGGTCCTTTCTAACCTTTCAAACATTCTGTGGCTCTGAATCAAATTCTGCGTTAATTTCTGCATGTCTAGGAAGTCATGTCTCTCTGATATGAAGAAGTAAATGGCGAAGGAAGGTGAAGGGATTTTTGGAGTGGTCCAAGAAACTATTTGATTTTAGTTTTTAAAGATTTATTTATTTGTGTGTGAGTATGGATGGATACATGTGGATATTTTCTATTGTCCAGATAGTTACTCCTTTTGTTAGTGTTTATGTTAAGGAACACTGTGATATACAACTTTGCTCCTGTGGAAACTTTCAAAGGGGAAGTGCACCTGCAGGACCAGGCCCTGGAAATGGAAAAACGGGGAAAAGGACAAATGCATTAATAACACAAAAACTGACCACGTGGTTGTCCTGCCTACCACTCCTGGATGGAGTGGACATCCAGTCCTGGAAATTCAATATTAAATCCACTTCCACGGGGTGACAGCATGTAGGAAAAGGATTTCTGTGTTGTTCAAAAATAAACTATTGTGTGCTTAATACAGCACCCACAGTTACAGAAAGCAATCTGCATATTCTATGCACTCCCTGTCAAAATGCCCACGACAGCTAGGTGTGGTGATGCGTACCTGAAATCTTAGTGCTCAGGAAGCTGATGCAGAGGATGGTGAGTTCATGGCCAGCCTGGGGTTCATAACAAGGTTCTTTCTCAACAAACAAACTGCAATGACATCATTCACAGAATGAAAAATCCTAAAATTCACATGGAAATTCAAAAGGTCACTTAGCAACCAAAGCGCAAGACACTAGCCGAGAGTTCTAAGTGACCTGCCTTCAAAGCTGGAAACAAACATTGCAGTGACACAAAAACAGACGCCAACCAGTGAGACAGGCAGGGAGTCCAGACACAAACCCTCACAGCTTCACCATCTGATTCTTGACAAAGGTGCCACGTTGGGGGCGACAGAGCCTCTGTGTCAATGACGCTGGGAAAATGATCCCAGATCCCTGCTCCTCACCCTGGACCAAAACCAAGTGGAAATGCTTCCAAAACCTTGCTGTAAGAATGGAAACACTGAAAATAAAGAAAAGGGAAAAAACCTCAAGCCACAGGCCTAAACATTGACTTTGTTGTTAGCCACGGCCATGCCGATTTGCAAAGCTCCTCCACCTCGGTTAAATGGTAATAATTCCCCCAAACCACAAAAATTAGCATTCCCAAATCTACATAACTTGTTTTCCTAGGTTCTAGTCACCCCACCCTGCCAACATCCAGTAATGACTGTCCATAAGAGATAATGCATAGATATCTCTCTCTCTGTCTCTGTCTCTGTGTGTCTCTGTCTCTGTCTCTCTGTCTCTCTCTCTGTCTCTGTCTCTCTCTCTCTCTCTCTCTCTCTCTCACACACACACACACACACACACACACACACACACCTGAGGACCCACCAGAACTGGCTGTCCATAAGAAATGTTTGTCCATCACTTGGCCATCTCTCATTCTTTACTTACCACTCCCTGGGTACTCCTTGCAACTCCAATCTTGGGCCAGAAGACAGTAATGGTTTTCTAAGATTAAACTTGTTCTGTTCTAGAAATCACTGGCTTCCTTGTAGGATTTTCTTTTCTGGCACATTTCATTTATGATCAGGAGTCTCACAGCCCTGGAATAATAGCGAGAATAGATGAACAAAAATTTATCAAATTAAGCTTCTGCAGGTTAAAACAAAACATTAACAGCATAAACAGATTGCCTACTGAATGTGAGGAAACACTTGCAGCTGCACATCTGACAGAACATTAATATCCATTAGAGAACTCAGAAATAAGGGCTGGAGAAATGACTCAGCGTTAAAGAGCACTGGTTGTTCCTCCAGAAGCCCCCGTTCGGTTCTCAACACCAACACAGCAGCTGACAACTGTCTGTAACTCCAGTTCCAGGGGATCCCATGCCCCCTTTGTACCTCTGTGGGCATTGCATGACACAGGTGCACTTACATACTTGTAGGCAATATACTCATACACACAAGATAAAAATAATAAAATGCTTTTAAAAAAGGACTCAGAAGTTTAAACACTAATTGAATATGGTCTAATCAGCAAATGGGCAAATGAACTGAACAGATATTTCTCAAAACAAGCACCAAAACTGGCCAACAAATACATTAAAAATGTCTGCTATTTCTAGCCATCAGCAATAAGTCACATGACTTTAAAAAAAAAATGAAATGACCTACAGGCTGAAGCCAGGGAGGGAGCCCTGAGGAACTCTGGGATCCTGTTAGGATGGTATTAGGAGAGGGCTAAATTCCCACTGAGTGAGTGTCCTCAGGGCCTCTAAGGGAACCTGGAGCAATTTTAAATGTGTTGAAGATCATCAAGGTGGGTTAGAAAGAGGTTAACTGGGTGTGATGTTACAAGATAAAAGATTTCGAATTGGGATCCCCAATGATTTTTTAGAAGAATAAAATAGGTTGGTGCATCACTGGCATCAAGTGATCGCTTACAGGGTAAGAACTTTACAGCTCCTGTGTGACCTTGGGAGGGACTGTGATCCCAGGGACTTTGCCATCTGTTTAACCTCTGTCTTTTTTCCTAACACAGTTAACACTAGAATGGGAGACTGTGATCTTTATCAGTCCGAGATGAAGTCTGAACTTCAGGCTGAGATAGAATTTCGTTCTTCCAAATCCAGGAGCTCCAGTCTCCTTTTTGATCTTAATTAGGACTTTGTATGAAACTGTGGACACTTTCCACAGAATAAAAGAGATCAGTATATCTGATTCAAGCTTTGGGAATTGTGCATGTTCTACATTCCTTTTCATTTTGACTTTCTTTTGAAACAGGGTCTCCCTGTAGCCCCAGCTGCACTGGAACTTGCTTTGTAGACTGCCTGGCCTTGTTTTCATAGAGATCTACCTGCCTCTGCTTTCTGCGTGCTAGGACTAAAGGTGTGCACCACCACTCCCAGCTGTTTTATATTTCTGAAACACAATTCCGTAAGCCTTCCTCCTGTCCTTCCTACTAACCATTAAAGATTGCTGTAGAGATTTTGCCCCGAAGGGCTCTGACAGCAGGAACCTAGGCTTGTATCCGGGTAGGTGCCAGGCAGCCTCAGCACTCCGGGAAAATCAGTTACTGCCTTTCATCTCCCTGGCAAAAGAAGTATTACCACATTACGGAAGCGCCGAACACCGCTGCAGATGCCTGCCACATAATGACATGCACCGCAAGCTTTTATGGCAAGCACAGTAGTATAAGCAAGCCAGTCTGGAGTAAAACTAAGTATTTAGTGAGGGATTGGAATCTGCTAAAAATGACACTCAGTACATGTCAGTGTCCGGATGAATCTCGCAATTCTATAAAAAATGTTTCTGCTTGCCTAGGGCTTTCTATTCTCTCCAGCCCTCGGTTCCTTTCCTCACGTTTCAAAGATTTGTATCGTATTTGGGATGTTTAATAAGGAATCTTTCATTTTTCTGACTGAAGTGAAGATTATCATTTGGGGAAGGGACTCTAATCTCACAGATTGTTTTAGGAAATTGTATAGAAAGCTAGTTTAATAAATAGACTTTGCAGAGAGGAAGTGGACCAGTGGGCGGTGGGGATGGACAGGAGGAAAAGATAATGAGATGCATGCATGCAAATGTCATTGTGAAACATGCTTTATACACTAGTGAAAGAAAACAACTAAAGAATAGTGCTGGCCTCACATGTGGGTAGACAGTAATAGCCAGTCTGGCTCTACCACCAAAGGCGGGTAAGAGAGTCTATCAGGCAGGGCTTTCCCAAAATAAAAAATAAAATAAGATTATTGTTCTTTGATTCAAAATACTAGGATGAGACGATCTTGGCAACCCACAACCTAGAAAACTCAAGATTACATTTCTAATCTCCATAATTCTCCATAGTTCTCACAATCAGCTAGGGAGTGATGTTGACTTAGAAGTGCAGTAAAACTTTATGTGTTTGATGGAGACTCTGAGGGTGGAAACAGAAAGGAAACTCCACATTAAGCAGTGATGCTCTAGGGAGCTAGCAAAAGAGAAGAGAAAGTTGGGTGCATTGGAAGTGCATAAGGTCTCCAATAATGAAATGGGCAGACTTTATTTACTTATTTACTTGTCATTTTTGAATCAGTGTCTCCCTGTAGCCCCAGCTGGCCTGGAACACACAATGTAGACCAGGCTGGCCTCCATCTCTCAGAGAGCCACCTGCCCTGCCTCCTGAGTGCTGGAATAAGAAGGCACGTACCACCATGCCAAATGAAATGGATAGAGTCTTTTTCCCCCATGGGTTTTTTTTTGTATTATTTTTTTAAACTTTAAAAAAACTTTATTAAGAATTTCATACATACATATAAGGTGTTTTGATCAAATCCATGCCCACTCCCTCCCCTCCAACACTGACAGATTCTTTTAAAGTTATAATCTTGACAGGCTAATGAGGCAGGTGAAATTGGAGGCTAGAGAAAACACAAGTTTTTCATAAAATTTTTAAAACTTCTATTCATTTCTAGTTATTAGAAGAAAGCAGGGTGGGAACCAGAGGCAAACCCTCACCTCTGTGCTCTGTCCTGAGCAGACCCTGAACAAGCGGCATGAAGCATTTCTGAAGTTGTGTTGTTACCATTCAGGGGTTTTGATTTGGTTTCTTCTTCTCTGCCAATGAGAGTATTAAAACTTAGGAAAAATCTCAGAAATAGTAAGTAACAAACTTTATTAAAAGAAAGGAAACACTCTGGGTATGGTGGAACAAGCCTTTTATCCCAGCGCTTGGGATGCAGGGGAGGCAGATCCCTGTGAGATCAAGAAGCCTTGTCTATATAGTGAGTAACAAGTCAGCTGGGCTACAAAGGGACAGTTTGTCTCAAAAAACAAGCAAATTTTTTAAAAAAGGAAACAGAGAGAGAGAGAGACAGAGAGAAAGAGAGAGAGAGAATCTCTCTCTCACACACATACATACTCCACAGGTTGAGAGGAGTTTTGGAAACAGAATTCCAAATCCCTTGGGAGGGCTTGGGCCTTTTAAGTGCTTGGGTAGTGCAGTATAGGTATATACCCATATTAACGATTTTTCAACTTAAACAAGGAAGAGGGAGCTGATAGGCCCACAGCATTATTCAAGCTATGATATGTCCAGAGCGAAATGAGCTTGTACATGTCCCAGCAGGTCAGGTGGAAGGGGACCCTACCAGAGTTAAAAGTTAAAAACAAAACCTGACAAGCCTCTATCCGAGGTGAAGAGAAGACAGAAACTGGTCATCTTGCTGTTGGTCTATGGCCTTTCTCCCTGTCTCTGCCTGCTAGAAGCTTGTCTGCCTTCATTCCCAGTCCCTCAGTAACTCTGGAAACTGGTTCCGTTCTTATTTCTGGCACCAGATATTTTGTTTGTTAAGTGTCAGAGGAAGAATGAAGTTGTACAGGATCACACATTCTCTCCTCTACTCCTTACCTCAGTGAAAGAGAGATTAGGACTTGTGCCTCTAAGCCAAATACTTCAAAGGCACTTGGGAGTAAAAAGAAAACATTGACTCGCCATGGTAATGAGGTGGAGAAAAGTTCTGGGTCCTTCTGGCAAGATGAGCCTTCCAAGTGGTGTTTGTACCTTCAGTGTTTGTGAAACATGTGTCTACACAAAGTGTCCCCAAGACTTTAACACTTTGTCCGTGTCAGGGAGAGAAAAAGCCCCCTGCAGAGTCCCAGTCCCCAAAGCACAACTTTCCCTCTCCCTCCTCAATTACCACATTTGTTTGACTCAGAAGTCATCTCAGAGTCAATTAGAGTTTAATTATATTTATAGAAACATTCAGAGTGATAAATGAACAGCAGTCAGCCTTCCGTGTCTGGGCTTCGTATCCCCAGCCGTCTCTTTACCTTTCAAATTCCAAGCCTGTAAATGAGAAGGATACCCTCCTTCTTAGACACAGGGCACGTCAGTTTCCTTTGATCTGAAGCCCTTCTTTAGATGATGACATAATACATGCCGCCCAGAATGGGGTACTCTATGAGAACACCCCAACCATGCTCCTGGCAGAGCAAGATGACCTTGCCTCCCGCGGGCTCATTCCAGCTCACCATCTGCCATGGCTTTGTCCTTTGTTTATGAAACAACAAATGAGCACCCCCCACCCCCTGAGCCTGTTGGACCTCCATTTTCACAAACTAATTCTGTTCAAAACCCACTGTTTGCTTGTTACTCAGAGGTGACATCCAATGCATATCCAATGCATGTTAAACATGCTTGTGCTACAGATAAAGAAACAGCCCTCTCACAGAAGTTCTGTCTTCATCTTGACATTTGAATGGAGAGATTGAGTCCCAGGTTGACTGAGTTGTCCAATCACATTTTCTAGTGTAAATACAAATAGAAAAGGAAAAGCTGAGTTGGGCATTGTGGTGCACAGCTTTAATCCCAGCACTCAGGAGGCAGAGGCACATGAATCTCTGGGAGGTAGAACCCAGCTTGGTCTACATCATGATTATCAGGTCAACTGGGGCTACTATAAAGATGGCTCAGAAACATCTTTAAAAGTTTTCAACACCGTTAGTAATTAGAGAAATGCAAATTAAAAGCACCTTAGATTTCATCTTACCCCGGTAAGGATGGCTAAGATCAAGAGAACAAATGACACCAAATGCTGTCAAGCATGTGGAGAAAGGGGAACTCTCATTCACTGCTGGTGGGATTGCAAACTCGTGCAACCCCTATGGAAAGCAGTGTGGAGAACTCTTGAAAAACTAAAAATGAACCTGTCATATGACCCGGTTTTACCACTCCTTGGCATATACCCAAAGGACTCATCCTATTGTAGAGACACCTGTACATCCATGTTTGTTCCTGTGCTATTCACAATAGCTAAGAGATGGAAGCAACCTAAGTGCCCCTCAGCTGAGAAGTGGTTAATGAACATGTGGTACACATTCTACTCAGGGGTAAAGAAAGGTGAACTCATGAAATTTTCAGGTAAATGGATGGATCTATAAACTGTTATACTAAGTGAAGTAACAAAAACTCGGGGGAAAAAAGACATATATTCACCCTCATTTGTGGATCCTAGCACCAATCCTTTTGAGTACCTATTCTTATATAACTTCAGGAACCAGGAAAATGGAAGAGAACCAGGGAGGTAAAGGGAAAGAAGAAACCCAAGAAGGAAGAATAGTAGGAGACAGGTTTTACTAAAGGAGAAATGTGTAAAAAGTGGGTAGTTAAAGGGGGAGAAGGAGGGCTATACAAAGAAGTATAAGGATAAAGGGGAAGAAGGAGCTCAAGAGAGGTGGGACCACAGCAGACAGAAATTATCAAGGAAGAAATGGGGAAAATGGGGACACTTTAAATAGGGAGGTCATGGAAGGAGGATAAGACAGGAAGAGAAACAGGAGGCATAAATAGTGCCTAGTTAGTATAAAAAACCAGAGGGAATTGTATTAGTTGAAAAACCTACTGAAAATTGCACATACAATATTCCTACACGAGTTTGTGAGTGTAAATAAAGACTATATAACGAGAAACAGTGTCAGACAGGAGAAAACGTCCTTTGAGTTGCTGGCCAGGGTAGTCCAAAAGACTGTCGAAATTACACAGGCTGTTGCTACAGTCCTTGATTGCCTCCCAGAACCTGATGGTAAGACCCAATTGCTGAAGACAGGACATTTGTTGGACAAAGGGTTTGGAGCAAAAGAGCTGGAACTGTCCTGGAAGCCACCTCCCCTGAAGGCTCGCTCTCACAGCTTTGGAGAGCACTACACGCTGCTAAGGGAGAACATCAATTGATGGTCCAATTCCAGCTTCAGGCCCTAAAAAGCACACAAATGACCAGCACAGCAAATGACATTGGTGCAATAGTTGCACTTTTATCTTGAGGATAATCAACAACTACCTAACTAATTGGACTTAAAGCATACTCAATGTGAGGAAACTCATGTGTGGTACTGTAAATCTAGCCAAATACACAAAGCTAGAGAGGCCATATATGTTAGAGAACACTCCAAGGCTGTCACATCCCTAGACAAACGTAATTTCTTACCATGTGCAAAATATGGGTCCTTAGTAAGAAATTACATTTGTCTAGGGATGTGACAGCCTTGGAGTGTTCTCTATGTGCAAAATATGGATCCTTAGCCGGGTGTGGTGGCACACGCCTTTAATCCCACCCAGCACTTGGGAGGCAGAGGCAGGCGGATCTTTGTGAGTTTGAGGCCAGCCTGGTCTATCTACATAGTGAGTTCCAGGACAGCTGGGGTTACAGGGAAACCCTGTCTCAAAAAGACCAAAAAAAAAATGGATCCTTAAATTTACAAGTATCCCAAGTCACCACCCATCAAAGTAGATTCTTTTTCAACAGATAGAGATTATTACAGTTACACAAGTGGTCACCCATAAAGATTCCCTGTAAATTGCCCAAACCTAAGTGGCACATCTAAGATGCAACCTCTACACCTAAGACTCACAGAACATAGAACAAGGGATGAAGAGAACAGTAATGCATCTTTCAAGTCTCATCAATGAACCTCCATCATGCAACAGAGGCCAGGAATGCAAAAGGCTGCAAATCGCCAAAACACAGAGAATCTGCAGAATGTGGGTCCTTGAACTGAGGTCCATGTACCCAGGGCTCAGACCATTGTGGAAGAGGGGGCAGAAAGATTGTAAGAGCCAGGGAGGAGGTGCAGGACCAAACAGAAATGGTCCTACGGGTGCCTGGCACCCTTCTCATACAAACCTACAGCAATGATGTCAGCAACACAGGACCCATGCAAACTTACGCAGACAAAAACCTAGCATAGAACTGTGGAAACAGAAATTATTGGCACTTGGTTATTGCCAGATGAGGAAGGGAGACCCTAGATAGGCTGACTGAATCCCAGTGAATGAACGTGCACTGAGGGACAAACGAGGACACTAACTTTACATGATAGACCTAAACACCAATGACAGATATGAACTCCAGGGGGAGGGGGCTTTGGGGGGCTGCAAAAGGGGAAGGAGGTTTAAAGATGATTCTCTGTATGAAATACACTAAACTTCGATAAAGATTTTTAAAAAGAAAAAAACAGGATTTACAACTTTATAAAAATAATACCAGACTACAGCTAACATGGTGAAGTGGGCCGAGTGAATCTGGAAAATTAACTGGTTTTATTATTTAATTTTTATATCCTTTCATGTGCATCATGGTGTGTGCACAGGCTCTTGGTGCATGAATTTCCTCACTCAAAATCAGAGCACAGGAAGCATTCTTCCGCTAAGAACTATAATTTCATTCATGCACAAAACATTAGCTTCCTGTGCACCAGGAACACCTCCATGTAATGAGGACCATCACACAGGAAGCAGAGGAGAGACCAGTGAGCAGGAGCCAACTCCCTGGCCAACCAGGGCTACTTCCACTTCAGGGAAATGAGGTTTCTCTCACCTCTGCTCTTAGCACTGTGCCCAGTTACCTAAACTCCTTTGAATCGGGGACTGAATTGTTCCTCTTTGGTGTTTGGATGACACAAGGCAGAAGGTCCACTCTTGGACAGATGAATTAAAAAGTATCCTTGAAGTGAGATTGCAACACTGACTTTTTCAAAAGGCAGCAAGAGAGGAAGTGCATGTAGTCCTTATGTTCCATTTGCAGTTTAATAAGCAAGGAACAAAACAATTCATAGAAGGAAGTGAACCTTTGATGAACACAGGGATAAGAAGACTTGCCCTAGGTCCATGTTAGGGACTTGCTCATCATGTGACTGTATTAGCAGAAGGGAAGATATTCTGAAGAGAGAGACTCGTACACTGCCTTTCCGTTATCAACTATGGAGATAATCGATCCCAAGGTGTTAGAAGTTCCCCAGGAATCTCACAATAAGGGAGGAAATGGCTGGGAGCCTGGTGCCAGCCAGAGGAGAACTTGTCACCTAGCATGAGATTTCACAGTTCTGACAACTCCTTGGCCACCTTGCAGGCCTGCAAGAGAGACAACTGTGGGGAGTGATGGGCAGAGCCACACCTTGAACATGACTGCTCAGTTTTTCACACCTCTCATCATCTATTTAGAAAGCCTGCTATGCCCTAAAGATGGAGCTGCAGGTCACGCCCCCCATTATTTGTTCCTCTCCCCATTGTGGCCACATTGAATAAATCTCATTTCCCTGCTTTTCTTTTCTGTCTCTTTTTTGGGGGCAGGGATTGGGGATCAATGCTTGGTCGAGTTTCTTAGGGCTGCTGGGCCCAGGCTTGTACCCCCAAGTGCCAGTAGCATTCAGGGAGCAGAGTCCCCGGGCTGATCATCATTTTTTCCTGTGTTTAAAGAAGGACTTGAGAGAGAGGACATCCTCTGCATCTCAGGAGCTGCTCCCATGGCAGTACAGAACTCGGATACTTGGGGAGGGTGACAGCTGCTCTGGAGAAATGGGAAACGCTGAACACATCAACTTGGTTGTTGTTCACTTTCTCGGTGCACAGTTCTGTGAACTTAGTGAAACCTTAATTACTTCTAGAGTAGCTTCTGAGTCACACTAATGATATTCTGTAGAGAGAAGAAAAGTTGTAGTTAAGAGACTGAAATTCTGCAGAGGGTTTCCTTCCACTGACAGAGTGACAATACAAACAGTTGAACGTGGGCACACTTGATGGTAGCCGAGAACTTGTCAGATGATTCTGGAGTGCAAATATGAACCAAGGAGCCTCACCCTGACAGAAGGACCATGCGGAGTCTGTCCGCACTGGAGCTTCCACTGTGAGTAGACCTGATACTGCTTTGATGTGGTTAGCCACATGAGCCATGTATGCTTCCTGCAGAAGCATGCTTGTTTGTATCTCTGCTGAAGGAAGGAGGTTGGGAGGATCTGTGAGCCTTCAACCTCTGTTCTTCTGATGCTGAAGACTGTGCACTGTGACCTGCTAGGGAAGAAGCTGTTTGCAGAAGATCTCACTCTGTTAGTGCTTAGTTAGTTCTCTCTGCTTAGGATCAGGTCCATAGGACATCTCTATGATGGGTCATAGGATGAGATCCTCACTGGGTTCCTCCAGAAATTGTATTAAAGGGCCATTCGGATTTCTAAGGCAACTCAGTTTCCCTCAGTCTTCACTTTCTCCTGCCTTATGACTCTGAGCCCATTTGTGGCTTTCATAAAATCCCACACCTTCCTTTATAGTGTTGCTGTGTATCTAGGGCCGTCGTGAGCTTTTCTGTAATTCTTCTGAGTTACCAAGTGCACTGTGGTTATTTTGAAAGTATTCTGTACCTATTATTAAATTGTCCCTGCCTCACATACACTATCACACTGCAGAGAACTCAACTACACATGTTCTATGCCTGTTTGTTGGTGGATCTAATAACAATCATAGTTTAAAATCACAGTTGGTCCTTACAGAATTCTTACAATGTTTTATAGCCTGTTAGTATATTTTAAGGTAGCTCCAAGTAAATCATGAAATTTATGCCAGTATATATAGTTAGAAATATCAATCTCATATTTTAGTTGAGGAAACTGGATCTGGGATGGGTGCACACACCTGCCTAAGTGTGGTCACCACCAGCGGCAGCTGCTCCTCCATTCTCATGGGTGCCACTCCTTTGTTCTCCAGGCATCGAAGCTGCCTTTCTGCTCACCCGGTGCTGCCTCCTGTCAGTGCTGCTTCTGCCCAGTTCTGGATCCCAGGGCTGGTGAGGAGACTGTGTCAGCAGAGCCAGCTGCATTCAGACACAGGAGACCAAGTTCAATGACCCAGATCTGGTTTATTGTAGGAAGGCACAAGTTTATATAGGGGTAGGTGTCCAATCACAGCACAGCAAGTAGGATTCCTTATTAGCATAACAGTGTCAGCATCCTATTATCATAACAGACTTAACATCCTATCACAGAATAGCAGGTAGGATGCATCATTAGCATACTGGGTTTCAGATTACAGAGCCTGGATTTCTGGAAACTACATGACACTGACTGTTGCAATATCTAAGTGTTGCAATTTGGAATTCCAAGGGTGGTGATTAGGGAGTGGCAAGCTCTAGGCATCCGTCTCATGATCTGCCAATGGGAGCAAATGTCACAAGGCATTTCTTGTGGCTCCAATGGTCCTGCGGTTGCCTCCGGCCTGCTGTATGGCTGTCAGTAAGACTTTCACCCTAGGCTCAAGCCTGTCTCCCACAGTGTTGTAGCGGGGCGGGGTTTCAGTGCTGGGAGTGTCTCTGGCTCTCTGTGGCTGGGAGTGCAGGCGCTGGCGGCTCTGCAGGTCGGCGGGTCCGCGGTGCCGTGGCGAGTGCAGACTCTGCGCCAAGCTGCAGGGGGCTCTGCGCCAATCTGCAGGAGGCTCAGGCTAGCTGCGGGACGCTCTCACTGTGCCCGCAGGACGTTGGCCACCATCCCACGAGCCGAGGCGGGGAGCGCAGGAATGGCGAACACAGAATCGGGCGAGTGGGTGCTGACGGGGGACAGCTCCTCCAGGGAGACTGCTCACAGGCTGGTCCCAGGCACAGTGAAACACAGGATACAGCTCAGTCAGACTCAGTGATACAGCTCCACTTTATTAGGGTGAAACTAGAAGATTTATAGTGTGGAGGCAGTAGCAAAAGCCTCAGCTGATAGGTGCTCTGTAGGATGCTTCATTTACATGTGGCGGTGGGCTTCTATGCTGTCAGACAGTGCCTGGTTAAAACCTGGTAGTTTCTATGCCAGAGGTCATGTTTCTGATAAGGCATCTGTGGCAGCCACTTCAAAGTGAGCCAGGAGGAGGGCAGTAGGCCTCTGCTGAAAAGAGGAGTTTCTCCATCAAGCGCCGAGCCGGCTCGCGGCTATCCGGACATGGAGAGACTGCGACCCTAACAGCAGGGGTCCCCAACACCACAGTAGGTGTCTTATGATATTGAAGTTCTTGGAAGTGAAAGTTAAAATACCATCCAGTCCTGAAATCTGTCAATCATCTTGCAAGGATGTGGAAAGCAATTGTTTAATTAATGACTTTGGGGAACAAAACAAACAGCAGAAGACAACAGGCAGCAAAGTCTGAAGTCACTGTGGCTCCAAGATCCTGCAGCAGCTGTGACTCCATCCTGACCCCTATCTGAGTGAGTCATACCAGTGATGTCCCAAGGTGCTTCTCTACAAAAGCTGTTACCAGAATTCCTAACTCAAACTGCCTTTATTTCAAGACAGCAGTTAATACCTAATTAATCAGTCTTAATCAACAATGATAAATTTTAACAAATCCACAACTCCTACCATTTCCCTTGGAACCCCCCGAGGTCCTCACTGAGCTGAGGTGGGGCTTGAAGACCCTTCTGGGAAGCATTGCAGGGTTCTACTAGGGCACCTTCCCTGGTGTTAGCTAATGTGTATTTTTCAGGCTACAGTCTTCTTCCTGGGTGTCTTTGGGTGATTCAGCTTTAACTGTTGAGTCCTCTCTACAAACATGATTCATTTTCACTTGATATTGAGAATGATAACAATCTATTTAATACGTGTAAGTCCTGAAATCTCAGAATGTGTTTGCAAGTAAAAATTCGACCAAGTTGGCCTTGGTCGGGTCTTTAATCGCAGCTCCCTGGAGGCAAAGACAGGTGGATCTCTATGAGTTTGAATCCAGCCTAGTCTACATAGGGAGGTCCAGGGTAGAGAGGAGACCCTATTTCAAAAGATAACCCCTAGAGATACTAAGACAGAGGAACTAAACATAGGAAAGCTGGAAACAGAACACCAAACTGTAAATTAGTATGCACATCAAACTGAGAAACAGAAAAGAATATTAAACAAAATTAGATATAATGTGGGGATAGGATTTTGGCTAAATCTGAGGTGTTAGAGGTTAAAATAACACGATTTTACAAGAGTCCCCATACGGGGCGTAGGGAAGGAAGACAGATTAAATATGAGCCTTAGATTTTTTATGTATTGTTTGTTTTCTTCTGAGACTGAGTCTCCCTATGACCCCAGCTACCATGGAACTCACTATGTAGGCCAAGCTGGCCTCAAACTCAGAGCTCTGCCTGCTTCTGCCTCCAGAGTGTAGGATTAAAGCCCTGACCGAGGCCGACTCAGGGATGAATCTTTACTTGCAAACACATTCTGAGCATTCAGGGCTTACATGTGTTAAACAAATTTTTCTCATCCTCAATATAAGTGAAAATGACTTATTGTTTGTAGATAAGACCCAACAGTTAGAGCTGAAGCAGCCGAACACACGAAGGAAGAAGTCTCTAGTTCACCTGCCTTGACCTTGCGAGTGCTGCCGTTAGAGGCCTGTACCAGCATGCCTGGCCCTCAGCCAGAGTTTTAAAACTAGATAAAGGAAATATCATGAAACAAGCAAAACCCCACAGAAACAAATTCTGCCTGTAGGAATTTTGCACTCTACTCAGTCACGCACAGTGAGTATGATTGAGAATGAGGGGCTTGGGATAGTAAGTCGGCCTCAACTGCACACAGCTGTGAAAGAATCTAGAAAATTCATACATTGAAAATTATATTAATCAAAATGGTAACTAACAGAATATCCTACAAAGGGAGCCACAGTAAAAAGAAAAGGGACATTTTAGAAAAACTCTACACATTTATGCAACTCATGACTATTCTTTATCCATCAGAAACTTCTTTGTGAAATTTCTCTTGGAGGCATGCATCATCATTGTTGTTTTAAAGCAGTACTTGTATAAAACACTTTTGAATCTTGTCAAAGGAGTCATCATCATCACTATCGCTGGACTCGGCATCACGGGTAACGTGTTTGCATTAGTGAATTATACGTACAGCTTCTGGAAAGGCCCTGAGAAGAATTCTATACCTCTCGTTCTCTTCCAGTTCAGTTTTGCAAATATCATAATACTTGTTTTGAACGGATTGCCCAAGGCAATGGCAGCATTTGGTTTAAGAACCTTTCTAAATGACGTGGGCTGTAAGACCTGTATTTACCTGTCCAGGGTAGCCTGGAGCTTCTCCATCCTCACCAGCGGTCTCCTCATGGTGGTGCAGGCCATCACCATCAGACCCGGAGGCTCCCGGTGGTGGAGGCTGAGGCCAAAGTCTCCACGGCCCATCTTTTCCCTGTTGCTCTTCTTTTGGATCCTCAGTTCCGGGGTCAGCATGAACTTACTCTATTCCATTACAAGCAGCATCCCAAACACATCACAGGTTAGCAAGCATAACTATTGTTACTCTCAGCCAGAAAACCAGCAAATGAGGTGGATTCTTCTTATTCTCATGGTTCTACGTGATGCAGTGTTTCAGGGTGTCATGGGCGGGTCCAGTGGCTACATGGTGTTTCTTTTGCACAAGCACCACCAGTGTGTCCTCTACCTTCTGAAATCCAAGTGTCTCTACACAACTCCCCCCAAGATAAAAGCTGCACAAAGTGTCCTCCTTCTGATGCTCTGTTTTGCATTTTTCTACTGGACAGATTGTGCCTTTTCTCTATTTTTAAATTCCTTCATAGAGAATGATTAGATTCTGTTAAATATTCAAGAATGTCTGACCCTTGGTTATGCAATTCTCAGCCCATTTGTGCTGATTCACAGAGATGGACATCTGGACAGTTGGCGTGTTTAGAGGGTAAGAAAGGTTTGGAGAAAATCTCTGTTACACTGATTCTGTTCAGTAAGTATGGGAAAAATCTTAGTTCCGTTTTGTTGTCTATTGTTGGGGAACCCTGCTGTTAAGGTTGGCTCCTTTCTCAGCAGGGGATTCCTGCCTGACTTACCTGGAATGTGCAGCCAAGCACGGATGTTTGGCCTCATTTAAAACATGACCTTTGGCATAGTTACCTGGAGTAAAAACTACCCCCAGGTTTTTCCTATATGATAATCAGGCATTGCCCGGTAGTCAGATGATAGGAGCCCACTGCCACATGTAAATAAATAAAGCATACTATGAGCACCTATCAGCTGAGGTTTTGGCTACTGCCTCCATGCTATATTTTCACTAATCCCCACTGAATAAACCAAGCTCTTTCACTGAAGAGTCTGGAGCTGTTTGTATCACTGAACCTGCCTCCCCGGAAGGGCTGTCTTCCATCAGTGCTCACTGGCTATCCCTGACCCCGTTCGTTGCTTCTGCTCCCTTTGTCCTCGTGAACCGGCGGCCAACGACCCACGAGGAAAGGGAGAGACCCCACAGTCTATGAAACAAATTCGTGGAAAAGTCGCTTAAACAGAGAAAGATTTATTCAAAAGATAAGCAGTTTTGTTGACCTGCAACCCTGAACAGAAGCAGGATCTTAGACAGCTGGAGTGACACGAAATCATATTCCCCACTTCCTCAGAAAGTCGCTGTGATTCTCATGTGGGTAAATCTGGTGTTTCACACCACTGCTCCTGTAGTTGGGAACAGGAGGAAAATGGTTTCATAAGTTTATTTTCAGGGACAGGATCTCTTGGTAGCCTCAGGTGTCAAGGAAATCTCCCTGCTGACCAGAGATATACATGTACCTCCGAAAACTGCCTGCCTCTGCCTCTGGAGTGTTGCAATTAAAGGTAAGCACCACCACACTGGGTGATTTCATAATTATTTTCAAAATTAGCACTGTATCTAACTTCCTGCCTGGGTCCATTTGTAGGATTGATCCTATACACACAGGCACTTCCTTTTAGAATTATAATAGATAAAATATTACACTGCCCATGACTCATTATTTCATAAACCATATAAATCAAAGAAGTGAGTGTCCATGGCCCTTTGTTTGTGAAAATCTTTTCCTAATATCTAGAATAAATTAAAAAAAACAAGCCAAGACCTTTTCTGTATCTTTGTTATTGAACTGAAAAAGAAGAAGTGTGAGAATCTGGAAATGAAATTAAGAATTATGCCTCCAATTGAAATCAGGAATAACAGATTGGTGAGCAGGAAGAACAAACAGAAATGCTGGCTGTGGTGGGGCACACTTGTAATCCCATAGTGGGGAGTCTGAGCTGGGAGGTCCAAGAGTCTGAGGTCAGTCTGCTGTGTGCTAAGACACTGCTTCCAGAAAAGAGAAAAAGTCACAATGTAGACGTGATTCCTGCAACAAAATGACTCCAATGGCCTGGAAATTTCTCAGATGAAATAAGTGCCACTTGGGGCTCCTCTCTGAATGTAAAGATTGAGTAGAAAAAAATTAAAATGAATCCAAGATCTCAGCCAAATATGATGATGAATTAACATCCCCAATTACAACTGTTGGACTTCTAAATGAGATGAAGATGGGTGACTGAAGGAAGAGACATGGAACTTTTTTTCCAAGTTGGCTGGAAGTCACACCATCGATCTCTCATCTCACATGTCCCCACACATTTCTCTCACGTTTCCTGTTCAGACAAAGAAGAAGTAGAAACCTGGAATCTGCGTTAATTTGGTCTGTGAAATCTCAATGGCATTTGAAGAAAACTGTCTGAATTTTCTCAAATTTGGTGGCATGAACCTTCAGTTCAAGAACTGCAGGTAACCCTCCAAAAGATAAATGTCAAACTGCCACATTCACTTTCATCATATGCTAGTTTCTATGTGATGAAAACAATGTGAGCTATTTGAGAACAAAGATTCTCAAATATTATTATATAAGAAACAATGAACCTGAAACAAACTCCAGTCTTCAGCTTTTCCTATTAAATCTCTACACTGGTGTGGGGTCGCTCCCTCTCCTCATAGGTCGTTGGCCACCGCTCCACGAAGACAAAGGGAGCAGAAGCAACGAACGGGGTCAGGATGGCCAGTGAGCACAGACGGATGAAAGCCCTTCTGGGGAGGTAGGTTCAGTGATACAAACAGCTCCAGACTCAGTGAAACAGCTCCATTTATTCAGTGGGAGAAATAGAGAAATTATAGTGTGGAGGCAGTAGCCAAAGCCTCAGCTGATAGGTGCTCATAGTATGCTTTATTTACATGTGGCAGTGGGCTTCTATCGTCCGACTATCAGGCAATGCCTGATTATCATATAGAAAAAACCTGGTGGTAGTTTTTATTCCAGGTAACTATGCCAAGGGTCATGGTCCAAATAAGGTCAGGCATCCGTTCTTGGTGGCACTTTCCAGGTAAGTCAGGAAGAGAGCAGGAGGCCCCCTGCTGAGAAGGGGAGTCCTTCCATATGGCGCCGAGCCCCTTAGAGCTATCCGGATATGGAGGACTACAACCCTAGCATCAGGGTTCCCCAACACACTAGTAGAGCACAGTGGCACATTTGGTCTCTAGACATTAGTGTCAATTCATCCAGGGTTTGTTCATCTTTGTAAAGTCAGAATAAATGTCATTGAGAAAGATCATATCATGAACCAATACAATCTGTTTTGAGTAAGTCTTGAAAGTAGATTAGGACACAGTTTTGGGAGCATCTCTGGGATGGAGATCTGGCTTTATCTCCCCTGACAGGGTTATGGACATTGAGGATGTTCATGAGATATGGGAGCTTCCTCCCTCTAAAGATCAAGAAGACTCTGGTAGAATTATTTTATGAGTATGAGTGCATTGCCTGCATGTATGTAAGTGCACCCATGTCATACAATGTCCATGGAGGCCAGAAGAGGACGACGGAGCCCCTAGAACTGGAGTTACAGACAGATGTTAGGTTCCGTGTGGGTGCTGGGAACCAGTCCTGGGTCTTCTGCATAAACAGCTAGTGCTCTCAACAGCTGAACCATCTCCAGCCCCAACTCTCATAGAATTCTGATCCTCTTCAAGTCTGTAGATGGCAGACACCAAGACCAACCCACAATGCTGACATTCTCTGTGATGGCCAACTGTTGCCAGGATGAAGCCCAACTTATTTATGGTGATTATCATCCCTATGATCTTGGGATCACATTATCACAGTGCTTAGGGTTTCAGTTTGAACAGGGAAGACCTGCCACAGAACTCTATAGGTTTCTGAAGCTGCCACTCTGCATGAAGTTGTTGGCCACAGCCATGGTACAATGTTCCCGCTCTGCACCCTTGTTTCAGATGGGCAGATTTTACATGACAAACTCTCATGTGATATGAAGTCCCCAGTAATGTACATCTCTTTAGGGTGTATTATGGAGGTCCTGTGAGTCTTTTTATGTTCATCAAACAAGCAAAACCTAGAGACTTTCCTGTGCCCTCCACCTGATGTACAGAATTGATAATGTTGACTGGTTTTTCCCATATGACTGTTTATTCTAACCATACTTTGTCATGGTGACACTACACCTTTAAGATCCAAGTTCATATACTATCTATAGCTCTGTTCTTAAGAAATTTAGGAACAATTTTCTGAATTTCTTTCTTCAATGAATGTGACTTGGCTTCAAATCTTGTGTTGATCTGAAACATATTCAGGATTTTACTGTTTCCATGGGTTGTCCTGAACTGTCATGATCCTTTGATCATAACACGATGACATTTTTATAAGCTCCTAGTGGGAAAGTTGCACCTGACTTAAAATGAGCTATCATTTTTAATCTTATCAAAAACATAAATCTAATTAATTTACAGGAATATGGAGCTTAACAGCATGTTTGATCACCACATGAGAATCAATCAAATTTAAGTGAAAATTTCAACTGTAAAACTGAGCTCAGTTTGTCATAAGTAAAGACATGATTTTGTACACAACAAGAGACGTAAGACACCCTAAGGAAGAAGAGAGTATCATTTTGTTGTTGCTGTTTTGGCTTTTTTTTTTAACATGATCTTGCTTTAGTCTCAGCTGGCCTGGAACTTGGTATGTAGCCCAGGCTGGGTTGCATCTCACAGAGACCCTCCTGCTCTGTTGCCTCAATGCTGAAATTAAAGGTTCAATTAAGAAGAATAACAAATAATAATAATAAATAACAAAGAAAGGTAACCATGGAAAACTGAAAAACTGTTGGGTAATAGATGTTACACAGTTGGTTTAGTTCTCAGGTATTTTTTCATATTTGCTACTTTATTATTATTATTACTAGAAAATATCTTGCAATTATTTAACGGTGTGAAGAATTTTATATACTGGTTTCCTTTATAACATTCTGACAGAGTACAGAAATATCAAAGATGAACCGTAGGAACTTCAGGTCTCTAGTGCTCACAGGATATTTTACCCATGTTTGAATGTGTTTCCTATTTCACATGTAGCTCAGTGACACTCAGACACCATTTCTATTTTGCAGGCTTCCAGGATTAAGGTCAGTATGGAACAGAAGAATATTTATGAGTGATGATCCAGGTCCAGGCTCAGAAAAAACAACAGAAAACCTCTGAGGACATGGGATCCTGAGCAGGAAGGAGCTCTTCAGTATGCAGAGGAGTGCTGGGACATGACCCAAGAGCTTGGAGCAGATCCAACTTCTTAAAAGGATCTTATTTTCGGAGATCTTTTTTAAAGGTTAAAACTCATTCAATTTTATGTCTTACAGGGTTTATATTGAGTTCAATATTGTATAACTGTATTAATTCAACAGCAAACCTAAAAATTTTATAGCCACTTTTGAAAGAGATGTATCTTTGCTCTGGAAACTGTTATTGAGTATGTTAAAGCTGTAATGAAATGCTTCTTCTAAACATTTTTTTAAAAAATAATAAATCTTAAAAGGAAAAAAATCTTATTTAAAAAAATTTTTCACTTGTATCAGTGTAGTCCCTGCATGTATGTAAGTATACCCATGTCATGCAGTGCCCACAGAGGTCAGAAGAGGTTGGTGAATCCCCTAGACTTGGAGTTACAGATGGTTATTAGCTGTCATGTGAGTGTTGGGAATCAAACTTGGTTCCTCTGCAGGAGCAGCCACTGCTCTTATCCCCTGAGCATCTCTCCTGCCCCAGATCATACTTGAAAAAATAAATGGAATTCAGAGATCTTGAGATGTATATGATAGAATGCCATGTCTACCACATAATAAATGTCCAGCAGCCACGCAAACTAGGATTTGTTCTCCTAACTAAATTTTAATTTTTTGTTTTGCACAACATATTTGTACATATTTATGAGATATACAGCGATGTTCCAATTCATATATACATTAAGTAGTGATGAATCTACAATAATTATGCCTACATCACCTTAAACTTTGATCACTTCTTTATGGTGAGTACATTTAGATATGGATAGACCATGAAGACACTATGATAAGAGAAATGAGTCAGATACCCATAATTAGAAACTCAAATAAACATTGCTATTTTATAAAGAAAAATAGACCTTCTGAGTATATGGTCGTATTTCACTAATAGTTACAAACACTTCCTTCACTTATGGTACCTGCTTGCTCCTAACTCTTCCAAATCATCAGAATTGGCAGACGGTACCTACTCAGAGCTTTCCTGATGAACCTTCTATATTTCTCATCTTCCTCTGCATAAAGTAAAGAAGGGTCTCCTTATGGTTGATCCAGTCTCCCTTTGAAAGACTCTAAGCCCCACTGAGCCCTTAGGGAGTTAGACTAAGCTGTGCGTGAACATGCCAGGTAAGAGGAACCAGTGCAGAGCCAAAGTACAATTAGGTCATGGTACCTGAAACCCAGAAATGTCTAAGGGATCAGCAGGATGGCTGGAGGGAAGTTCTAATGGATGGAGTGAGCTTGCCCCTGCCCTGTCCTCTCCCTTTAAGAACAATGACTGCACTCATACGAGAATGACTATTATGTGAAATGTCCTTCATATAGGAAGGGAACGCTAGGTCAGATGATTTTACACAAGAATAATATAAAATAATGTTCTAATTACTGGAGTGAGCCCCAACAGAAGGATATGTGCAGAAGGACTTTCTCCATTTCCTGCTGGTGGCCAAATTAATGGAAACTCGGCTTCAGCATCAGCTTACTTAGTCTGGATCACTTGTAGCTTCCAGTCACAAATCACAGAGAAACAGGGGAAACGGGATCTGGGTGACTCTCTTGGGGAAGGCTTCAGGTCTCCAGTCTCATGAGTTAAAGATGTAGACCCACCTTCTGCCACTAGTGATGAGTTCATTTAGAATTAAAGGCCATGTCAGTTTATGAGGTTGATGAGGACAGGACCAGAGTGTGTATCCAAGAACAAGTACAAGCATCACCTGGGCTCTTGATGAGAGTGGAAATTTGAAACAGAAGAGTTTGAGAAAGAGCATCAAAAACAGCCAGAACCAACATCTCAAGAAACAAGTACACTCTGCTTTTGAGCTCCAGAAAGCACCAAATAGGAGGATTTGGAAGGTCAAAACTTACAGACTCACAAGACCACACTCCATGGCTACATTACCAGTAATCACTGCTGAAGAAGAGGAGACTTATCACTGGAGCTGCCTGGAACGTGGGCAGAGAGCTCCAGGGATGCTGTTTTCATGAGTCATTGCCCATGCCGGGTGAGCATTTTGGTGATGCAGCTTCCTTTGAAAATCCATGCTCCTGTGACCTCAAGAACCTTCTCAGTTCCCCGAGGTAGACGTGGGTGCAATTCTTTCTGTGGTCTCTTGTGGTACCCAGTGTGGAGTGATTAGACATTCGTTCACATCTCCGAAGGAGGTAGAAGACTCCTGCAGTCCTCTCCAGCAAAGCCCCCAAGAGGAAGGTGGGGCAGACTCAACCTTCTTTTTCCCCATTTGTAAGTCCAACTCTTCGGCGACAGTCAAATACCCCTTTTCCATCTAGCCCTGGGACCTGACCAGCTGCATCTCCAGGATCCACAGACTCAACAGAAGCAGGGCAGGGCTGGAGTCTGGCAACCACACACACTTAGGAATGATGATAATGTCCCCCAAACTGAGTCCTATGTGGTCTCTGCCATAGGTTCCAAGATCAGCTACACAAACATTTGAGACCAGTGGACAGGAATTACCAAGTAGTTAGAGAGCTTAGGGGAGAAACGCCAGGACTCTGAGAGGCCCACCTCCCTCCACTGGCTCAGCGCTCATGGATGCTCTGGTTCCCTGGTGTACACAAAATAGCAGAATTGTAGACATTTTTCTGTGTTTTATAGCTAATTTTCCTTGCTGGTATTTTTCACATATGAGCTGTTTGTAGAAAGTAGAATGCACTAAGATATTCCTACAGATGTCATTGCAAAAGTCATTTGTTGTTTTCCCTTTCCTGGAACGCTTATTCCAATTTCATCAAAATATCAGTGTTCTGACATTCTGTAAATATGGAGGCTTTGATGGTAATCTTCCTAAACTCTATCTACACAGGACAAAACATTGGGTTACTTATAAGGTACAAGAAAAACCTGCCATGTTGAAAATGCTGTGTTATTTCTTCAGAGAGAATTGGAGCTCCCTGATGGTCACTCATTCAGCACGTCTCTCTATCTGTCATGGACCTTTGAGTGCTGACAGATTAAAAATGTCATTCTCCAGGCTGGGGAAATGGCTCAGCACTTAAGAGCACTTGCTGCTCTTGCAGAGGACCTGGATTGGGTTCCCAGCACCCACATGGTGGCTAACAATCACTTGTAACCAGTTCCATGGGATCCGGTGCAGCTCTTCAGGCCTCCACAAGCATTGAAGGACACGTGCACTCACTACATACAGGAGAAACATACTCATAAAAAATAATAAATGAAGTAAATTATCATTCTCAATCAGTGTTTTCCTAAATCTGTTTCAGTCTCTAAGTGGTAATCACATGTGTATTTTACCAACTCAAATATTGCCCGGTAAATTTTCCTTACAGTTTAATGATGCCATTATTATTTCATTCCATGAAGACTAAACAAAATAGAGTATCAACTTTAGAAAAGTTGTTATTTAATAAAATGATAACAAAACATATAGCTACACACAAAAAGAGAAAGGATGAAGGACTTCTCAGTCCAGGCAGGAACCCTCGCCTCCTGGTGAAGTCAGCGCCCAGAACAGACTCAGACACACCTCCCAGGAAGTCCCCCACTGCTCCGCCCACCCCTGCAGGCTAGGCACTGACAACAGCACTTGATGTTTTTGTCCTCAGAGAAGCTGGACTTTGAAATTGTTCACAACGTGACCTTCCTTGGATTCTACTCCGTTTCTTCCAGGTTTGACCCTGGCTTTGGAGGTGATGAGGGATGGGACAAGACTAGAACAACGCCCACGACCCCCGGATGCCCTGGACACTTCTCCTCTCCACAGCCTCCTTGTCACCACACAGGCAGGATCATTAGGACCAGAAAGTTTTTGGCTGAGCAAATGCCGGGCACCAGGGAGCACACAGAGCTGCCTCCCAAATGGAGACGTGCGGAAAGAGCCCTTTTCCCCTGGCGAAGACCAAGTCCTGACAGCAGTGAGAGCTGCGTTGAGACCTGGGACTGGAGGGTGATAAACAGGGCCTGGCAGGTGCTGGGAGGACACCACCCACAGCCGCCACTGACTGCACAGGTGAGTGCTCCCTCCCTGGTCTGCTGATTGGGGCCGCCTTTGACTCTGGGTGGGAAGCTGTTAGCAAGGCTGGCTAGGGTGAGAGAAAGGAAGGTCTCAGTGTCCCTGTCACTGAAGAGGAGGAAGGTTTCAGGACCCTGGGAAGACGCAGCCTGTCACTTCCCACCTGCCATCTAGAATTCTTATTCTCTTCATGAGGGAGCCTGTGTGCAGCAGGGTGTGCGGTGCCTGTGCCAGAGCCTTTCATTAGGCGGGCCAGGGAGGGACAGGAGACAGGAACCAGCAGCTTCTCAGTCTGGGGAAGCCATAGGTCAGCACTTTCTCCACAATCTCTGTTTTGACCTCATTACAGTGAAAGGCAGCTTTAAAAACAAACAAACAAAAAACTACATGGCTTTTTTCTATCATCCTTCAGGCTTTTCAGGGTGGGGTATCTGGCCTTCTTTAATACGATTTTTTTTCAGTTCATGAATTTTCCCTTTACTTGGCCCAGAATATAACAGTGTGTAACTGCATAGAATTATAGAAAGCACACGCATGATGATACTCCCAAGTGCTTTCAGTCAATGATTCTTTACTACATATATCAGCTCACTGATTCCAAGCAGTTCACTACACAAACAGAACACCAAACAGGACAAAAGTATCATCTCTTCAGGTTACAGATGAGAACACTGGGTCTTGGCCATGTAACTATGTTCAAGGTCATGTATATAGCAAATGGGAAAATCAGGATTTGAACTCAGTGTGGCTGATACAATGTGTTCTTGTGAATGCTGAAGTTTTTCCTTCTAAGCTTAAAGTTATCCTTAAAGGATCCAGAATGTGTCTTTACCCAGACACAGACTGCAATAGAGACCCTGATGACAAGGTTCACGCACACTACATCTTGTGGTGAATGCTTTTTAAAACGTAGATGCCATGGCTCTTCCTAGAGCAGATATGAGTGTGATTTTTCCAGCCCAGATGAGGCAATCTCTAGAAAAATATTGATAATTTCCTGATTCCAGAATCTGTTACTGATGTTCTAGAAAACACAGTGGAATATTTGAATCAAAGGTAACCTGATCATTAGCACATCAATACAGAGAAATGACAGGGAAGGTTATCAATCCCTCAAAGGGTGGTTCATGTCTCTAGGATGGTGGAAGCCTGGAAATTTACCCCATCTGCATGTGTGAGGAGACACTATGGATTTTTTTTGGTTTTATTTCTATTTTTACTTGGCTTACAAGTAACAGTTTTCTTATGACATTTCCATAAATGCAGTTTTAGTTGGGCCTCTCCACAGCTCCTGCTGAAGGAGCTTTCAGCTCTAACATGCACATGGAAACAGACCAACTCAAGTATCTCTCCCAGTTGACTTTTAGGCTCATCTCTGTGACTTTGGAGCTAAGTGCTTTATTTAGTAATTTTCTCCTAAATTACCTTTAAACCATCAACAGCAAATACTGTTCTAGGTAATGCAGACACTACACGGAAAGACAGCATCTCTCTTGTATCCGCTATCCAGGGCAGGAAGGAAGCAGGTGTCCAGGCAGTGCAGTCTGGTAAGTCCTGGGAAAGTGTAGGTGATGGCACACTGAGCTGATCTGTGCACAACGGGCAACTGACATTGTGATTGGGATGATTGGGCCAAGGCCAGCCTGGGATATGATGCATATTCCTGCCTCATGGTAAGTGCTAATGGTGTAATCTGTTCAGCAACATTTAAGGCAATTCAGAAATAAGTTTGATAAGAAGGAGAGGGTGCTAACAGTGGGGGACAAAAAGAACCAAGGCTAACAGGCAAAGCTCTCTATGTTTTATAAGCAGTGAAGCAAAAGGAGTCATTTTCTATTTTAAAACCTTATTTTCACTATAATGGAGAAGAAACAGAAACAGGATGTCCATTTTGAGTCACAAGTCACAGTCTGACATATTCTGGAGGACTGGCCTTCAGGATGGTAGTTTCTGATGAGTCTATCACTAGACTTACCAAAGATCAAACAACCCAGAGGAGGTGTCTTTGCTTGAATCCTTAGCAAGGGACTCACCTGGGGACTGCTCTGATGGCTCCTTCAGGGTATGCTCTTGGGAAAAATGAAGAGTGAGTCCAGGACAATGGGAACAGAAAAGAAATCGGCTGCAATGTGGTTCCTCATGTGTAGAAAGTAAAGAGCACAGATTCTACCCAGTTCCTCCTACCTTTTGCAGGGCCTGGACTGTTCTGCTCCATCAAACCGAGAGCCTGTCTTTTCCTTAACTGTGAAGGAAATCCAGTGTGGCTGGGAAATGGGGGAAACTTTTCCATTTGGCCAAATAAAATTCTTTTCTCTTCAGAAGCTTATTTTCATTCTTGAACAGCTCAGCAATCATTTGTTTCATGGATGCACGAGATGCTGAAGAGGGTCTGGGTGAGGTCCAGCACCATCCAGCAGCACGGTTCATGTGCTGCGTGTGATCGCTGAAAAGGAGGGAGGCACAAAGCTAACACTCAGGATTAGGATTGCCTAGATACTCACAGAGTGATGCTGTGGACATATCTTTGAAGACTGTCTGAGAAGATCATTATACAAATTTTTACATGAGGGACACAGAGTAGAATCTTTGGGAAAGGTGACTAGGTGAGTCAGCATGGGAATAATGTACAAATGTGTTTATCATCATTTCCATGTAAGTGGAAGCAAAACAGGAAGAAAAGAGCAAAGAACCAGATCAGCTCCCTGCTGGGAAAGGACATGTCTCAAAACCTGCTCTTGACGCTCCAGGGAGCCTGCAGTAAACACTCACTGTTTGTTTGTTTGTTTTTTCAAATGTATGTTTCTGAATTGAGCATAAAGCCAGAAGATGATTTGGTTTGACCTCATTCAGAAAATAGTCTTACTTTTTCTTACTGGATCTGGAATTTTAGGAAATGTCCTAATATTTGTGAGGCATGTACGCACATTAGTCGTGGGTCCTGAGAGAAAACCCATAGACCTTATTCTGATTAACTTGACTTTTTCAAACACAATCATTACTTGTCACACCGGGATCATATATGTAGCTGCGGTTTTCTCTTTCGGAAATTTCCTAAGTGATGCTGGTTGTAAAACTGCAGTCTATCTGTCAAGAATGGCCCGGGGCCTTTCCATCTGCACCACCTGTCTCCTCTGCATGGTCCAGGCTGTCACCATCAGTCCCAGTACCACCCTGTGGAGAAAGCTCAAACCACAGACTGCATGGCAAGTTCTTCCCCATCTCTTCCTGTTTTGGGTCCTAAATTCCCTGATAAGCTCCAACTTGCTCCACTACATCACAGCAGGCAGCAGTGTGAACAGGTCTGGGGTTGGAATGTATACTGGGTATTGCTATATGCTGCCGCCCAGGCACATTATTAAGTGGCTTTTCCTCTCTCTAATGACTCTTCGTGATGCCATCTTTCAGACTGTCATGGGCTGGAGCAGTGGCTCCATGGCTCTCCACCTGTATAAACATCACAAGCGTGTCCTCTACCTTCACAGCTCCCGGTTTGTGAACAATTCCAGCCCAGAAATCAGAGCTGCACAGAGCACTCTCATTCTCATGGCCTGCTTCCTCTGCTTTTATTGGGCAGATTTCATTTTCTCCTTCTACATGGGTTCCACCTTGGTACAGTGTTCCATAATGCTGATTATTAAATCATTTCTAGGGACAGGGTATGCTGCGCTCAGCCCCTTCGTCCTGATCAGCAGAGAAGGATGTGGGGCTAAGTCCTGCAGTGCTCACAGATAAGTGTATGGTTCATGCTCTGTACCCATTCCCCTGTGAATAGAAGGTTGTCACATTGGGACTTGTTTTGTTCTAACAGTCAAATGTCTCACAATATTGTATTAATTTGGTTACAAATTTAGTTTTTTAAAACTATACTCATGAGCTATATGGCAGTGTGTAGGGTTATCCTCTTACCAATGTTTTACCTCCTTTAGTATCAGGGTAATGCTGACTTCATTAAATGAACTACCATGTGCTTCTCTCATTTTTTATTTCTAAAGAGGGTTTTGTTAAAAACGTTACTGTGTTACTTTTTTAAATTTTTTAGAAGCATTTCATCACAGCTTTAACATACTTATTAACACCTTCCAGAGCAAAGATACATCTCTTTCAAAAGTGCCTATAAAATTTTGGTTCATTGTTGAATTAATAGTTACACAATATTGAACTCAGTATAAGCCCTGTAAGACATAAAATTGAATGAGTTTTTAACTTTTAAAATGGCTCAACTTCACTGGTAAAGCTATTTGTACCCAGAACTTCATGGTTGCAAGGCTTACAACTATTAATTCAGCATATCTGCCTCCCATTACCTCCCTCCCTCCCTCTGTCCCTCTCTCTTTCTCTTCCTGGTTCACTCTTTATTAGGGGGATTACCATCCCAGCACCCACACGGCAGCTAACAACTGTCTATAACTCCGGTTCCAGGGGATCCGACAGCCTCTTCTGTCCTCCACTGGCATTGCACGACACGAGTGCACTTACCTACATGCAAGCATAACACTCATACACATAAAATAAAAATAATAAATAAAATATTTTTTAAAACAGAAATTAAAACATTCTATAAAATTTTTATTTATTGATTTCACACATTTTATATTGAGGAAAATTTGTGCTTTAAATTATGTATAATAGTTATGCATTGGTACAAACACTGAATGCTTTTATAATCTGACCTGTATTTTTAATATTTTATTGCACCTAAAAGGCCTTTTAAGTTTTGGTGTGGTTAAATTTGTTAGTTTTTAAAATTGTTGCCCCTTTCTCTTATATTTTGAAAACACTTCCCCAGCCTAACATTATGAAAGTTTTTTTAATGTCATTTTAAAAATTTCATAATTGTCTTTCAAAGTATTAGGTCTAGCTTAGGAAACAGATGTGGCATAGTGAACTTATTTATTTTCCACATATCAATGTACTATCTTTTAAATTTTTTATTTATTTTGATTTTATGTGCATGAGCATAATACCTGCATATATGTAAGTGCCCCCATGTCATGCAGTGCTGGTGAAGGATGGAGGCAAGCATCCGATCCCCTGGAACTAGAGATACAGATGGTAGTTAGCTACCATGTGGTGCTGGGATTGAACACCCACCAGTCTTCACTGCTCTTAACCGCTGAGTCATCTCTTCAGCCCCCACAAATGTATTATCTTTATATCATTAAAAATAGTCTTTTGTTACTAATAACCCATCCCAGTATATATCAAACACACATATAAATCTAAATACATTTTTTATCTTCATTGATTTCTAGGAATCAATGTATTTATTTGATGCAATGTATTTATTTAGGCCATGGTTATAATTATATTGTTTCAGAATGAAACCAAATATTTGAAAAGCCTAACCCTAAAACTTTTCTTTTTCAAAATTAGGCCAACTTAGAGAATATTACTTTTATACATACAGCTTGGATTCAGTTTGTGAATTCCAAAAAAAAATTTCCCTTGCTATGGTCTTGGAGTTAAACTGAAATACACATACATAAATTTGAAGAGGAATAAGAATATTTCTAATGATGCAATTCCAAGTTTACTTTCTGCAACTGAAACCTCAGGGGGGTTGATACATATATTTCAAGGATTCTGATAAACTTTTGATAGTGTGAATTAGATTATTAATTACATGTGTATGGGTATTGTTGACCTATAGTAATATTCTTGAATATATGTTGGTCTCTGTCAAGCATTTACTTCTAAATGAGAATTTCCTCAAACCATTATGCAGACAAGTTTACCATCTTGATTAACAATAAATTGGCCTCTTTCTTTCAAACCCATTAATAGGTGGATTAATGGATAGATAGATGTTAGATAGATAGATAGATAGATAGATAGATAGATAGATAGATAGATAGATAGGTTTAAAAGTGCTAGACCAGTGGACTGTACAAATTAGGCTTGGCCAGC
Source organism: Nannospalax galili (assembly GCF_000622305.1). Classification (NCBI taxonomy): domain Eukaryota; kingdom Metazoa; phylum Chordata; class Mammalia; order Rodentia; family Spalacidae; genus Nannospalax; species Nannospalax galili. The sequence goes on from NW_008337055.1 coordinate 47,695, forward strand.
ACTGGTGTGGGGAGATTTGAGATTTGATAGATAGATAGATAGGTTTAAAAGTGCTAGACCAGTGGACTGTACAAATTAGGCTTGGCCAGCACTGGTGTGGGGAGATTTTTTTAAATTATTTTTAGAATCATCTTAAATGCATTTTAGATTACATCTTGCTCTTACTTCTAATGTATTCTTAAAACATTTCATATTTATGAAATCTGTAGATGATTAGTTTTTCCTAAAGAAAATGTATGATTGTAGTATTGGTTTTAAATAAAACCAACGAGCACTGACAACTGGTAGGCTGAGCAAACTATGAGACCTAGACCCACACCCAAGAGTATTTGGGAAACAGACATTAGATTCATTAAGCCTTAAAAAAAAAGACAAATAATAATAAAGGACATGAAGTTGGGGGGGTAGTGAGGGAGTAGAGAGTGGGGGGTATCTGACTATGATCAAAATACATTGCATGAAATTCTGTAATCAATCGAATATTTTTCAAAATCATGCCTTAAAAACTTATGCCTTGGGTTTTGGTATTGGTGAAGGGTTCTCAGAAGTGGGTATGACTTCCCAGCCTTCCATTTCACTGTCCCTGTCATGTGGCTTTTAACTTTTTGCTTCCTTGGATGAAAATATGGGGAATTTTTTCCCAAATGCAGAGCTCTGAATCAAGATGGAAACTCAATATCCCCACCACCTGTTCTCGCTCAAATGGATTCCGTGCTTGTCACCTCAGCTCACATTCACTTGCATGTTTCTGACTCCTCTAGAAGCAACAGCAGCTCCTTGTCCCACCAAACAGAGCATAGCACTGGGGCCTGGACCTCTGAGGGGCAACAACCCTGGAACCTGGGATTAAAATTATCTCCTTATAAAAACAACTGCAACAGTCTGAGGACTGGGTTTCTGAAATTCTCAATGTCTGTGTTATGATAATTTAGGTTTTACGACTATAGGAACTATTAAAAGAATGTGCAGCTAAGTTAGATTCTTCTGTGCTTGAGTCTTTTGAGTGGGAGATGGGGAGTGCGCTGTGCCTGGAGATGAATATGGAGGTGTATATTTACAAAAGTGAGTGGTCTTTATTTAGGGAGGATGATGTGGTGAGCGAGACGTTGGCCGGAGTTCGCTGGTCCTTCCGTCTGCAGCAGTTCATGTTCTTTGTACTGGAAGTAAATGTGGTGTTCAATTAAATTTAAATCTGTGTGGTTTCAACACACATAACTGAAGTGACATGAAGATCTGACGCACATATCCACTGTGAAATGTCCTCACAGGCCAGCTGAAGCAGCATCCGTATCTCCTCATGAGTCATCACTTGGTGCATGTGGTGTGGATCACCTGAAATCTACCCTATAGCAAATTTCCAACACAAGACACAGTGAAATGTTTTTGGTCTTTTTGAGATAGGGTCTCACTGTGTGGCCCTGGCTAACCTGGAGCTTGCTGTGTACACCAGGCTGTCCTCACGCTCACAGAGATCTCCCTGCCTCTGTCTACCAAGTCCTGGGACTAAAGGTGAGCCACCGCGCTGGCACAAGACACTGTATTGACGACAGTCATCATGTGGAATAATAGATCTCAAGACTTAGTCATCCCATATAACAACTTTGAACCCTTTGTCCAACAGCTCCTCGTTCACTTCCTCTCCTCTCCAACCACAGTTGTCCTTGCTGCTGTGAATTCAATTGTTTCAGAATCCACATAGAGTGACATCACAATGTATCCTCCCTGTTCGGCTGAGTTCACTTCACAACTGCTGGAACACGTCATCCATATTGTTGGAAGGATAAATGTCTCAGCTTGGAGCCCCAGCTAAGGGTTCAGAAACCCCTGGCCCCTTAACTGTGTGACCCTCCACCCCTAACCCAGTGACTGAGCTGTCTGGGAAAAAGTGTGCCAGCACTTGCCGTCCCGACCCCGAACCATAACGCCAACACTTTTAAAATATGTTTTCATTTATTATTTTTAGTTTATGTGTATGAGTCAGGTCTGTGTCAGGCTGATCAGGAGGCCAGGGGGAGGTGGGGGTGTGGACAGCCTATGGAGGGATCTTCTTTAAAGGGTAAAAACTCATTCAACTTTATATATTACAGGATTTATACTGAGTTCAATATTATATTGCTGCATTAATTCAGCTGTGAACCTAAAAATTTATAGCCACTTTTGAAAGAGATTTATCCTTATTCTGGAGTGTGTTACTGAATATGTTAAAGCTGTAATGAAATGCTTCTTCTAATCATGTGGTTATTAAATTAAAAATAAAAAAACAAAACAAAGAAACAAACAAAAAATGCAAATAATATGAAGACCCAAGAGAATATGCCCCCAACCAAACCTCCAGTCCTACAGAAGTGTTCTGCAATGAGAACGAGAATTTAAAACAACAATAATAAACCTGATCAAAGAACTTAAAGGAAACACAGAGGAAAAACTCAACGAACTCAAAGAGGATAGGCAGAAAATTGGTACAGAGTTCAAAAGCTGCAAACATGCAGGTGAATGCAAGAGCAAAAACAATTCGGGATTTAAAAATTGAATTCTCAGCCGGGCATGGTGGTGCACGCCTGTAGTCCCAGCACTCGGGAGGCAGAGGCAGGTGGATCTCTGTGAGTTCAAGGCCAGCCTGGTCTACATAGTGAGTTCCAGGAATCCCTGGCTCCTTTCTTTTACCAGTTCCATCTATGTGAAGATACGTCAAAGGTCCTGCTTCACCATAGCTGGCTTCTCTTGCAAGCAGTGGATGAGCATTCCCCTTTCCCCACATCCCCCCACATTTGGTATCATTTGTTCTCTTGATCTTAGCCAGTCTGACTGGGGTAAGATGACATCTTAAAGTGGTTTTAATTTGCATTTCCCTAAAACTAGTGATGTTGAACATCTTTTAAGATGTTTCTTAGCCATCTTTATCTCTTCTTTTGAGAACTCTCTGTTCAGTTCCTTAGCCCATCTTTTAATTGGGTTACTTGCTTTCTTGATACTTGTTTTTTGATTTTGTTATATGTCCTGGATGTTAAACCTCTGTTGTACGTGTCACTGGTGAAGATTTGCTCCCATTCTGTGGGTTTTCTCTTTGCTTCCTTGATTGCTTCTTTTGATGTACAGACCTTTTTTGTTTAATCATGTCCCATTTCTTCACCTTGTTTCCTGGGCAGTTGATGTCTGGTTTAGAAAATCCTTTCCTACACCTATATCTTTTAGGTTTTTCCCAATGTTTTCTTATAACAATTTCGGAGTATCAGGCTTCACACTGAAGTCGTTGATCCATTTGGAGTTGACTTTGTGCAAGGTGAAATATAGGGGTTTAGTTTCATTCTTCTACAGGTGGAGATCCAGTTTTGCCAGCACCATATGTTGAAGATGCTGCCTTTCCTATATTGTGTGTTCTTGGCACCTTTATCAAATATCAGGTGGCTAAAATTGCGTGTACTCAGGTTTGCATCTTCAGTT
>NW_008337055.1:51230-64955 GCF_000622305.1 Nannospalax galili
TAGCATAGTTTTCTCCAATTCCAAGAAAAATGTCATAAGGATTTTGATTGGCATTATGTTGAATATCTAAAATGACTTTTGGTAGGATGGTCATTTTCACAATATTAATTGTTCCGATCCATGAGCATGGGAGGTCCTTCCATTTTCTGATGTCTTCCTCAGTCTCTTTCTTTAAAGATTTAAAATTTTCATTGCAGAGTTCTTTAATGTCTTTGGTCAGGTTTATTCTGAGATATATATTTTTGCAGCTATTGTGAAGGGGAGTGTTTCCGTGCGCTCTTTCTCTGATTGCTTGTTATTGGTATATAGAAAGACTGCAGACTTTTGTAGATTAATTTTGCAACCTGCCACCTTACTGAACGTGTTAATAATTTCTAGGAGCTTTCTGGTGGACTTTTTGGCATCTCTTAGATATAATATCATATCATCTGCAAAAAAGGGATAATTTGATCTCTTCTTTTCCAATTATTACTCCTTTAATTTCTTTCTGTTGTCTTATTGCTCATGCAAGAGTTTCAAGCACTATGTTAAAGAGGAGTGGAGATAGCAGACAGCCTTGTCTGGTTCCTGATTTCAATGGGAATGCTTCCAGTTTTTCTCCATTCAGAATGGTGTTGGCTGTGGGTTTCTTATAAATGGCTTTAATTATGTTGAGATATGTTCCCTCCAGTCCAATCAATTCCCTCTAGGACTTTGAACATAAATGTATGTTGAATTTCATCAAAGGCCTTCTCTGCATCTATTGCAATGACCATGTGGTTCTTGTCTTCGAGGCCGTTTATATGATTTATGATGTTTATTGACTTACGTATGTTGAACCATCCCTGCATCTCTGAGATAAAGCCGACTTGATCATGGTGGTTGATCTTTTTGATGTATCTGTCTGCAGTTTGCAAATATTTTGTTGAGAATTTTTACATCTATGTTCATTAAAGATATGGGTCTATAGTTTTCTTTTTTGGTTGTATCTTTACCTGGCTTTGGTATTAGAGTGATGCTGGCTTCATAGAAAGAATTCAGAAGTTCTCCCTCTATTTCTATCTTTTTGAATAACTTAAGTAGTATTGGATGTAGCGCCTCTTTAAATATGTGGTAGAATTCTGCTGTAAATCCATCTGGTCCTGGGCTTTTTTAAGTCAGGAGCTGTAAATCCATTGGTCCATTGGGAGGTTTTGTATTACTGTTTCAATTTCTTTTTGTGTTATGGGTCTGTTTAAGCTGTTAATCTCTTTTTGGTTTAGCTTTGGTGGTTCCCATGCTTTTAGATACCCATCCATTTCTTTTAATTTTTCAAATTTAGTAGCATATAGGTTTTTTAAGTATTCCCTTATAATGTGCTGAATTTCTTTGGTGTCTGTTGTGATGATTCCCCTTTCATCTCTGATTTTGTTGATTTGGAGGTGCTCTTTCTTTTGGTTAACTAGGCTAGCAGTCTATCAGTCTTGTTTATCTTCTCAAAGGACCAGCTCTTGGATTTGTTAATTCTTTATACTGTTTTGTTTCTAGTACATTAATTTCTGCTGTGATTTTTGTTATTTCTTCTTGTCTGATGGGTTTGGGTTTCATTTGTTGTTGCTTTTCAAGTGTCTTGAGTTACAATGTTAAGTCATTTATTTGTGTTCTTTCCGATTTTTTGAAGTAGGCGTCATTTATTTGTGATCTTTCAGGTTTTTTAATGTAGGCACTTAGAGCTATAAAATTCCCTCTAAGGACAGCTTTCAGCGTGTCCCAGAGGTTTTGTCATGTTGTATTGTCCTTTTCATTTAGTTCCAGGAATACTTTTCTTTCTTTCCTAATTTCTCTTTTGACCCATTCATCATTCAGGAGTGTGTTGTTTAATCTCCATGTGTTCATGTGGTGACTAGAGTTTCTTCCAGTGTTGGTTTTAAGCTTTATTATATTGTAGTCTGATAGAATGCATGGAATTATTTCAATCTCTCTGTATTTGTTGAAGTTTGTGCCCCAGTATATGGTCGATTTTGGAGAAGGTTCCATGGCTGAGTAGAAAGTATGTCCTTTGGTGCTTTGGTAGAATACTCAGTAGATGTCTGTTAGGTCCATTTGATATATGGTATTGTTTAATTCAGATGTCTTTCTGTTAATTCTCTGCCCTGTTGACCTATCTAATGGAGACAGTGGGGTACTGAAGTCCCCTACTATTAATGAGTTGGGATTAATCTGGGTCTTAAAGTCCTGTAGTATTGTTTTTATGAAGTTGGGTGTACCAGAGTTTGGTGAATATATGTTCATGATTGTAATATCTTCTTGATTTATTGTTCCTTTGATCAGAATGAAGTGGCCTTCTTTGTCTATTCTGATTAGTTTTAGTTTAAAGTATATTTTATCAGATATTAGAATTGCAATGTCTGATTTTTTCTCAGTACCACTTGCTTGGTATATTTTTTTCCATCCTTTCACCTTAAGGTGGTGCCTGTCCTTGAAAGTGAGATGAGTTTCTTGCAGACAACAAACTGATGGGTTTTGTTTCTTAATCCATTCATCTAGTCTGTGTCTTTTGAGTGGGGAGTTCAGTCCATTGATATTTAAAGTTATTAATGAAAGGCATTTATTCAATCCCGTCATTTTTATTTCTGTTCACATTCTTCATATAGTTGTGCATTTCCACAGTTATACCTTCATTGGATTTCTTTCTGCAGTCCCTTGGGTATAGTCATTCCTTCCTACAGCTCTTTGTATTGCTTCAAGAACTCTGAACTGCTGGTTTTGTGGACGTGAATTCTTTCAGCCTATTTATGTCATGGAAGATTTTTCTTTCTCCTTCAACTATGATAGACATTTTGGCTGGGTAAAGTAATCTTGGTTGGCATCTTTGCCATTTAGAGCTGGGAATACTTTGGTCCAGGCTCTTCTGGTTTTCATAGTTTGCACTGAAAAGTCAGCTGTAAGCCTAATGGGTTTTCCTTTATATGTGACTTGTTGTTTCTCTTTTGCAGCTTTCAGTATTGTCTCTTTGTTTCATACATGTAGTGTTCTTGCTATGATGTGCCATGGAGAGTTTCTTTTCTATTCCTGTCTGTTTGGTGTTCTATATGCTTCTTGTATTTGTATGGGCATGTCTTTCTTTAATTTTGGGAAATTTTCTTCTACAATCCTGTTGAAGATCTGTTCCATACCATTATCTTGAAATTCTTCTCCTTCCTGTATGCCTGTGATTCATAAGTTTGGTTTTTTTATGGTGTCACACCATTCTTGCATACAAGGCAACTCAGCACGGGTCTAAGGGTTCAGCTGAGAGCATCCTGGTGTGGGGATGTCACTCTGTGCCCCGTAGGATGGTTGTACTGCCTCCTTTTCCTGCTTTCTGGGCTGATTTGTTAGAAGTTGAAATGTGTTTCCCAAGAAATTGCAGGAAGGCATTCCAACTTGGAAACACTACAGTGCAGCCTGACCAGTACTGTGCATAATTGCAGCTCAGAGGACCACAGAAAAGCTGACACAGGCTTCAAGTCAGGGAGCATCTAGCAGACAAAACTGTTTGAAGGATAGAGGTTCAGCAACACACACACGCACGCACACACAAGCACACACACACAAGCACACACACACAAGCACGCACACACACACGTTGGTGATGTTAAGTGAAACAGCCCCGCTGCACCCTGCAGTGTAGCTGGTGATTTTATTAGCTGTCACTTTACACCACCCACTTTTCTCACAGCTGGTTATCCTGACTCGGCCTCAAGGGCTTGCTAGGCCTTTGGGTTTCCTTTTGTAATTTTAAAGGTTTTCTAAGGCTGCAGCTGAGATAGAGCCAGGGCCATGAAGTGGCGTCCTGGGCAGGGTGCGACTCCTGCTTGAGCTCAGAGGGTGCTGGCCCTCCTCTCCTCTTACTGTTCCTACAGGTCCTCCCACCCTCACCCTGGGTCAGGTCCTTCTCCGGACAACAGAAGCTTTGCTGCTAGTTCCCTACCCCCAGCCCCACAGCCCCACAGCCTCACAGTCTGGGTTCTCCCTGCTCCCATCAAGGTTTATCCAGTTTTCCAGGTCATTCCTCCACAGATCCGGTTCCAGCTAGCCCAGTCTTCCTGCTCTTAACAAACCTAGACTTTCCTCCACTGGGGTAGAGCACTGAGCCCTGCACGCCGGGTTTCCCAGGAATACCAGTGGCGCTTCTCTGCCGGCCCTCGAGTCAGCAGATCCTCTGAGTCCATCACAATGCCCCTAGGATTCTAAGCATCATAAAGCACAACACGAACCACGATAGAGAGGGCTGTGCTCAGTCAGTCCATGCCCGAAGCACCGCCTCACAGGCACAGTAAGGTCTGTTCCGCCTAGGGCATGCCAGTATCCAGTGCTGACTATTTCTAAAGGGTCGCCTTCAAAGGTTCACATATGTAAGGATGGAATCAGCTCTGCCAGCAAAAAGCTACCTTCTCTGAGGCTCGAACTCAGGACCTTCAGGCTAGAAGACTGACTGACGCGCAGCTGCTGCACTAAAAGGCCAACAAAAGTCTCTTTCTGGACTGGCTCTCCAGGAAACCTTCCGTTTCCTGCGCCCCCCCTCCCCTCTTAGTCCGGCTAATTCCTGTGTTTCCGGCCTTCTAGGCCTGGGTCACTAGTGCTCCAGGATATTTCCAACTCAGCCAACCTGGATCCCCTTTCAGCCCTGCCCTCTGAAGAGCCGCCCTTGCCCACGGTGTCTGGCTGAGCTAGGGCGCCTCTCCTCGCCGCTCTAATCCCTCCGACTCTCCATCGTTCCGAAGCTTGTTTCCTCCCTCGGTCAACCGCCCTCCACCTTCCGCGCTTTGCCCGGTGGCTGCCGCTCACAGCGCTTCAAGGAGAGAACAGCTCCCGGACACTCCCGGAGACCAAGGCCTGCAGGTCAGTGCACGCAACACTGAGCTTCCAACCGCGTTGTCCCGGATAGTCTCCTCAGAATCCCACGCCCCGACTTCAGGATGAGGCTTTGGTCCGGGATCTTACTGTTGAAGCTGAGACTCAGTAGAAGGAATTCCACAGTGATTATTGGCAAAGCCAGACAAGAAAGAAATCCAGACTCAGCTTTAGTTTTTTAAATCCTTCGAAAATTTGGTGCATGTACACGATGCGTCTAGATCACATCCTCCCCCGACTCCCTCACCCCAACTCATTGCTTGGGATCCGAATCTTAAAAGGCAGAATCTGAGGTTTCCACAGGACCATGGCTCTCTGATGGAGATTCCGGGATGCGAACTGAGCGTCCCATTTTAGATAGTGGGATTTAGTAGGTATTTTAGAAGTAATCAAGTAGGTCAACTTGGCATGTTTGAAGTTGTCGTACTGAGAACTTTGTTAACTAATACATAACGATGGCTGGGAATATCTGTTTCTTCATAACTTCTCCTCTCAAGATAGAAAAACTAGTGGATCCTACTAAATTAGCCTGGTTAAGCTTGCTGAGCCCCAAAAGACCCCACCTCTGCAGAGTCTCGATAGGCCTGAAAAGCGGAGGGGGTCCTGGACAGGATTCAGGGCCTTGAAGCGGAGAGGGTCCTGGACAGGATTCAGGGCCTTGAAGCGGAGGGGGTCCTGGACAGGATTCAGGGCCTTGAAGCCGAGGGGGTCCTGGACAGGATTCGGGGCCTTGAAGGACGCCTTCAGGTGGTTTTACTGAAGGTTTGTATGGTCCTTCTCAGCTCGAATAGACAGGTTTTCCAACCTTAGGAATCACTGGTTCAGGATGAAAGACAGGGCGAGGACGGAACAAGACCCAGCAGAGCTCTGAGATCAGCCTTCCGTTCCCTTGGCTCCAAGAGTCCTCCGTGGACTCGCGGCTTCCGTCCGCCCGGCGTGGGCTGTGGCACTGGGCGCGGATTCCAAAAACACCTCTTGCCGGCGCCCAGCGTCGGGCCTCAGTGGGCGACTTGCAAAGGCTCGTTTCCGAATCCCAAGTTCGGCGCGGCCGGTCACTTAACTCAGACACGAAGGACAAGAAAGGGGTCCAGGCAGGTCACGGGAAGCGCCCCGCAGCGTGTCCGGGAAGCTCAGGGAACTGCCGCACCTTCCGCGTCGGTTAGAGCCGCGTCGGAGGCCGCGTTCCTGCTGAGCAGACCTGCGGTCCCAGAACCAGACGGGACGGCGCCTGGGAACGCGATCCAGCAACCGAGGGGCGAGCCGGCCCGGACCCACGGACTGAGGGGTGGAGAGGGAGAGGGGGAGTCTGCAGCCGAGATGACGTCTGTGGGATCCAGGAACCCACAGGTGTCCCAGCGGGTCCTCGGGTCGGACGTGGGTCTGGAGCCGCGGGGACGGATCCCGGGTCTCCCGGGAGCAGGTGATGCTGTGGCCGCTGGAGGAGACCCGGGATCCGGAACCGCCACCCACCGCGTCATCCTCAGGTTCCTGCAAGCGGACTCCTCGAAGAGGCTCCCGAATTTGATAAAATGGGACGAGGAGGAATCAAATTGTCTGGGAAACCTGGAGGAAAGAGTGTGAACCAGGGGAGACCGCGGGGGAGGCGGAAGGGCGTGAGTTCGATCCCTGGGCGGCCATGTGGTATTCTCATTTTAGATGTACAGAATCTGCAATTAAACAAAAAGCAAACCTGCTAGAGAAGAGAAGCTCGGATTTACATCTATTCTTCTAGAACTGACATACCGCCATCTAAGGCGTATACCCTCAAGATGCAACATCTCCTTTGACAGACCCTTTAACTGCAGTCTGTGTCTGTGGTTTAGTGTCCTGGGACATGCATGTGGAACCCAGAACCCAGGAGGAAACCAGCCTGGAAGCAGAGTGAAAAAGAGCAGTTTCCACCATTGCACATCCCGTGTCCATCGCCCAGCCACACAGTCTCCCCAGATGGGTTTCCACCTCTGCACCCACTTGCTTCCTGCAGAGCTGTGTGGAGCAGGAGATGGCTAGGCAAGGCCTCCCAGGGCAACCCCGGTCCTTGGCTCTGCCTCTTCCTTTGCTCCCTCTCCTTCCTTCTCACACTTGACTCTAGAGATACTGGACCAAGGAATGTCTCTCAGAACACCAAGCCTTTCACTCATGACTGTCCAGCTGCTTCCTGAGGCCCAGACCATTCTCTGGGAGAAATCTGCCCTGACAGTTTTCTGAGGTGGAGTTGTGTCCCTCCCAGCACTCTGACAGAGCCAGGCACTGTGCTGTGGCTTTGACATGAATGCAGGTGTCCTGGTGTCCTGGTGGTCTTCCCCATTGTAGTCTGAAAGGCAAATATCAAGATGAACATAATACAGTGAATCAGATATTCTCCCAGATATTTCTCCAAGCTTTAATTAATTAGTCAACTGAAGTGCTGGGATCTAACACAAGGCTTCAGAGGCTAGACAAGCACATACCCCTAAGCCACACCACACCCTTAAGTACTCTTAAAACTACATGGTGAATTTGATGAATGTGCAGGCAGAAAGAAGTGTGCCTGTGTACTCACAGGTAGGAGGCAGGCTTTCGCCACACAGTGTCTTTAGGGCAGATAAGCAGTAAATGGCAGTCTACTTCTCTGAGTGCCCCCAAAGCTGAAAGTGGCCCCAAATGTTCCAGACCTGGGATGTTGGTGGAGGGCAGAGCATGGCAAATACATACAGTCAGGGAAATTCTGAAGGGCAGAACGAGTGATGAGAGACAGCCATCTTAAGTGGTGGCAGTTCCCACTGCACTCACCTGTGAGGGATGACAGTGAGGCAAGCCCTCTCCATCCCAGAGCACCAAAGGGCCTGCTGTAGAGATTTTCAAAAGTTGAGTGATCAGAGCAAGTTATAATGGATGTTTCTAGAAGTACTGTTTATGGAATCTTAGCTTTCAGCAGACACATGCAGAAGAAAAGTAGTCAGGGCCTTCTACCTTGGTGGAATTCAATGTTGCAGGCAGCAGTTATTATCCAGGGAAGGCAGCTTTGGGGTTGTAACTCACAGGCCTCAAGCTCCAGTCATGGCCTGAGGATCTCAGGGCAGAATCTAACAGAGAAATGAGAATCTATCCACGTATCTCCGTATCCATCTCTGTCTCTAACAATTGAGGAAAATCTTTCTGGAGTGCTTTCCCAGTCCGCCCTTGCTCGTCCTCGGCTTGGCTGAGTCCCTTACCCTGATGTCAGTTTCTTTTAAAAAGAGTCAGCTGAGGTTTTTCCCATTTTGTCTACTATTGAAATGTTGTGAGCAGAACAGATGTTGAACAAGGGAGATTCTCAGGATTCATCTGTTAGATGAAAAAATTAGTGAATGGCTTCTCACTGTTTTCTGGCCTTAACTAAATCCAGGCACCTTCAGAGGACCTAGCTGAGACAGGACTTGCCCTGCCTCCTCCACCACATGGTAGAAAGACCAGTGTAAACTTGTGGCATTGTCTAAATCTGCTCACTACCATCTTATCAAATCACGAGCAATTGATCAGTCACCGTAGGATTCTGGGTTCTTTCGCTCTTGTGACTTGGTATCTCCTCCAGATGCCCCATCACCCACCCCCATGTGCTACACAGTCAATCTAATACCCCTAGGTGGAAAAGAAGCCCACCTTGCACTCTCTGAGGCTGGACCTCAGGACCTTCACATGATACTGACAGAACACCAGCGCCACCTAGAGGGAGCTCCCACCAGCCACATACCAAAGGGCTGAATGTTCTTTTTCTTTCATGAGGAGAATGTTTTATTTGATTCTTACTGTGCTGCAAGGCTGTTGCTTCACCGTACAAAAATAGCACCAACCAATACCGTCTATTGTAAATTAAGACAGTACTGTCCTTCCTCTGACCCTGTACCACACATTCTGTTCTCTCAGGAATTTCCAGAGTGAAGATTCTTAAGTCTTCTGATCTAAACCCAGAGATGGATATAAGGAGGTTCCAACTCTACGTGAGACTTATGAAAACGTTGTTATCCTGAAATAAAGATTCCTATAACCACCTTTTGCCGTAGATAATCTCATGAATTCTGAATACCAGAGCTCAGCCCCTAGTCTAAATACTTAGTCCAGAGTATTGTAGAAAAGACGTACACTGTTGTTTATCTGCAGCCATTAGGAAGCCAAGGAGGATTTTCTTTTGGTAGCAGTGTTGAGAGTCATTTCTTTTCTGTTGATATTGCTGTGAGTTATTTAAAGTCTTCTGTCCACCACTAATTCAAGATAACTATACTGGGGGGATATGTTCGCCAGGTTCATTTGAGGCTCAGTGTTCCCTCCTCAGTGGATCTCACATATTTCTACTTCGTCTTCACTCATTGGCTCATCCAACTCTGAAGGTCACTCAGTGTCATCTTCATCAGCCATCTTCACAGCAGGATCTGTCGAGGTGCCCTGGATCAAGTGCTTCCTTAACACGGTTCCTCTCCTGACAGAAGGGAACAGAGTTCGCTGGCAGCTTTCACACTCCAGAGCACCAAACTCATCCTGCTGTTTCAATTTTGTCGAACTTCAGGCAACTACAGTAAACATCTCCCAAAGCTTCCTGTGCAAACTTGCTGGTTCCCACAGTTTCAATACCACTCTCTGTTATCCATTCAAGTTTCTCTGTGAATTTACACTCCGAGAGCAGGTCTGGTGCCCAGCAGGCAGCCTGGACAGTGCCGGGTGGGTAGGCCCAAGGCAGGCAGGGTGGGCAAGGCACCAACGCAGTGGGCAGGCCCCTGGAGGTGGTCTGTGTGCTCTTCAGCATGTGCTGATCACAGGAGTTCCGAAGGACACCACACTGCATCTCGGCTCTAAGTGCTGACTCTCACTCTCCAAGCACCTTGCATCCATCTGAGGCTTTGAAAGAACATGTGACCTGGTCAATGCACTGTCAGCCGGTGCTGCACCTGAAGAATGTCACATCCAGAAACAGTGGAGTCCACACCTCTCAGGATTCATCTGCCTCTCAGGCTCTGAGCTCAGGGACAGGCACAGCTGTCTGCGGCTCCCTACCCTCTGTGTGTCAAGGTTCTGGCTTTCCCTCCCTCAGAACTCTTGTCCTCCTGTTCTCCTTCCGTGAAAGGAAACGGGAGCGCGTCCATTCAGTGACTGAGTGGTCGAGCAAGGAAACATTCCCCTGTGAAATCCACAGGTAACCTGTGCTTTTCAGTCACAAGTGCCCTTTAGCATTTGTTGGCTTTTTCATGTAGTTTGGCTGAAATTTGGCAACAAAGGTAGATAGCACTTTCCAGATGTAAGGAAGGCTCAGGTAATTGAGTACTTTCCCTAAATGTCCTAGAGCAAGTAGCAAGGCCTGAACTGAGGAGCAGATGTGTAAGCTCCAAACACTGAGCTCTTCCTCTGCTCTGACTCAGCTCTCCCGCCTGGTCTCCACAGGATCTCAACCACTAACATACCAAGTACCTAATTTCCTCACCTCCACACCCTGCCTTTGGGTTTACACTTGGGGCTCCAGGTAAGTTCTCTGACCTACAGCTGGGGCTCTGTTACTCTGAGGTTCTGGCCTGCCCTGTCCAGACCTGCTCAGCACCAGGGACAGGCTGCAGGAGAATTAAGGAAAGAGCAATTAGGAATATTCTTGAGATCACAGCACCTGGAGGAAACTGAACTAATTGATAGAGCCCCAGAACCAAGGTCAGCAGGCGTTTACCTGGCTCTGTTTGCTCCCGGATGTCAGGAACCAGAGAAGCATGCAAAGCATCCTGTGATCAGTCTTGTGTTTTCTTCCTATAGCAGAAGGTGGGAACCCGAGGTGCTGTGGCTGATCCACAGTAAGCCAGCCTCACCTGCGGCCTTTGTTCTCTGGTGTACATTCATCCCCTGGGAGCTGAAGCCTGGCGGTCACTGCCCTTGGTCCCCTGTCCCTGATCTGCCCACCAGAATCTCGGCCACTGCAGGCGAGCGCGGGTGTTCTGATGGTCCAGGCCAGGAACACCGGCTGGGCACGTTCTTCCAGAAAGAAAGGTCCCAAAGGGAAACTGTCCAAGATCTTAGATTTCAGATTCCAGAACCGAGGAAAACTAGTTGCAGATCCAGAAGGTCGATGTGGATCTCCCCCAGGTTAGGAGCGTGCACTCAGGGCTTGCCGGCTTAGGTCTGCACTCCGAGAGTAAAGAGAAAAACGACAAAGGAAACCCACATTGATCCCCCCTTTCCCAATCTCCTGTTGTGCGTCCTCGGCTTGTCTGAGTGCGTCGGCCAGAAGGTGGTCCAGGGACAGATTGAGATGCGCCCTGGGCGGCGCTGCCTGGAGAGCGCGGGGAGGAAGAGGCGGCGCAGATGCGGGAATTCCCGCCTAAGACCCACGGCGCAGTGCAGGAGAATCGCACGTGGAAAACACACGAGGGGAGGAGGACGGGAACACGACGCCCGAGACGCCCTGAAAGAACCCGGTAGGAGCGGCAGGTGCTTCACGACTGGTTGCGACGTTTGAGGAAAAGGTTGTCAGTTTCCACAGAGCCTAGAAATGGGAAGCCGGGCCTAGTGGGAAGGGGAGCCACGCCCCGAGATGCCGAAGGTGGAGCTTGGTCCCCGCGGGGCTCCAGAGCAGAGCAGGGGAGGAGATGGAGCAGGAGGAGAGTCCAGAGAGGCGGCGAGGTCCTCCCTGTGCGGACGCAGTGCGGAGGTTTGAGGGGAAATCTCCACCTGTTGGCGCAGAAGGGATTGTGATTCGGTGTGTGGAAGACTCAGCTGAGTCGTTTATACGCACGTGTGAAATGAACCAGACAGTGGGCGGGTGAGCTGGAGCAGAGCAAAAGGCAGGAGATGCATCCCAACAGAACCTCTGGTTCATTAAATAAAAGTCCGCAACAAGTTCCAGGTTAAGGATAGAAGCTGGAGGATGTGGGCGTCGATCCCACTACCTCTCGCATGCTAAGCGAGCGCTCTACCACTTGAGCTAATCCCCCACGCTGGTGGGCTGTGACGTCCTTTGTTCAATGTGTGATCGGACTGGTCCACACCGTTATCTGCTGTTTCCAAGGTCCAGAGCGCACTGACCCTTCAAAGCGGGAACGGCGGAGCCCAGACTCCTCTCATCTCCTCAAAAGGGCCCAGGGCCGAGCTCTTAGGCGATTTTTCTGTAGGAGGAAGAAAAAGGAAACCAGAGTAAAGTGGGCACCGGAAAACACGGAGGGAATCCTCTTTCTTCTCGCAGATCTGGCTACGAAGGGGGTGGGGAGCGCGGCTCTGGGGATTTGAACACCATAAAGCTAAAGAAAGGCCTACTGTTTCTGCCCGGTTTCGAACCGGGGACCTCTCGCGTGTTAGGCGAGTGTGATATCCACTACACTACAGAAACACCCGTAGTTAGTGTTTAATCTTTAGATGTACATTCAAATCTTGTTTGCCAAGTGTTATGATGGCCACAGTTGACATAAACACAGTGGACCTGCTAAATGGAAGTAATTGCAACCCCCCACCCCCCTTGATCTCATATTCCACGTTCTGAGTAAAGTCCTTTCTGGGCCGGGTTCACCTCACTCAACAGCGGGTCCTCAGCTTCATCCGAGGTGTAACAAAGACTAAACTGCATCTAAGGTCCGTGTGCAGCTGCTGTTTTCCTGATCCACCTGTCGGGCATGAGCTCGACTCTACACCGTTTACTGTAAGTAATTCTGTGAATGTGAAGGAGCAAGTCACTATCTTACTTGGGACTCATTGTTTCTATGTGAATTTTAAGATTTTTTTTTTGTCTAAAAAACACATCAGAGTTCCTTCTCAGGTCCCCAGGAGCACTCTGGGCCTGGCCCCACCCTCACCTCCCTCTGCTTCCCTGGGCCTCTATGAGCCTCAGGCCTCTCTCCTACCCGCAGGCCACTCTTCAGGGTAAGTCCATCGTGCTCTCCATGCCTTGACTCTCCCAGCCTCATTCACCCACCCATCTCCCCCACCTGTCTCTCCTCCTAGCCTGGGTCCTGTCCCATTCCTTGTCTTGGCGCCCCAGACACTGGAGGAACCATCACTGCTTCCTGATCCTTTGCATCCAGACCAACCCAGTTCTTTCTCAGGTCCCCAGGAGCACTCTGGGCCTGGCCCTGTCCTCACCTCCCTCTGTTTCCCTGGGCCTGCATGACCCACCAGCCTCTTTCCTGGACTCCAGGGCTGACCTTTCCTCTTCCAGATCCTTTGCATCCAGCCCAACCCCAGGAAACCTTGGGGCCGTTTCCTACCCCCATCTGCCTTTGCTTCTCTGGGTGGCATGGCCACCAGCTACCCTAGACCAGCATCTTTCCTGGGCCCAGCTCCCAGCCAGTCCAACCCCCAAATTACTGAGGCCAAAATCTTTCCTGGAGGGATCAAGATGTTAGGAGAAAGCCTGAGAGCATCTGATCCTCATCTGACTTGGGCCTCTGTGGGAACTCCTGAAGACAAAAGCAATCTAGTGACTCCAGCATAAAATCAAAAGAGAGAACTGGAAGCTTAGAGGAACCAGCTTTTCATGCCCAAAAAGTAAACCACAAAGACACATAAAGTTTACAAAAAGAAGCAGACCTAAACTTGAAGGCATGAGTCTCACACAAGAATCAGAAACTACAAACGAAATTCACATGTCAAAATCACAGAGAAAAAAAATACTAACATGAAAAACCAAAATAATATATCTCCACCAAATACCAATAGTCCTCTAGAGGAGTACAATGAGAAGCCCCTAGAGATAATGCAGGACATGGAACCCAAAAGAACAATTATAAACATAATAAAAGAATTCAGTGATTTTAAGAACACACAAAGAAATAAAAGAACTGAAGGAAGATAGGGATAAACTTCTGAATGAATTCAGAAAAGAGTTAGAAATATTGAAGAATACTCAGGCTGAAATGAAGAAGGAAGTGAAACACTCAGTAAGCCAATTAG
>NW_008337055.1:65171-67803 GCF_000622305.1 Nannospalax galili
AGAATTGTGGAAGAAAATTTCCCAAACTTAAAGATATGCCCATACAAATACAAGAAGCATACAGAACGCCAAACAGACAGGACCAGAACAGAAACTCTCCACGGCACATCGTAGTAAAAACACTACATTCACAAAACAAAGAGAAAATTCTGAAAGCTGCAAAAGAGAAACAACAAGTCACATATAAAGGAAAACCCATTAGGATCACAGCTGACTTTTCAATGCAAACTATGAAAGCCAGAAGAGCCTGGACCAAAGTATTCCCAGTGTTAAATGACCACAGATGCCAACCCAGATTACTATATCCAGCCAAAATGTCTATTATAGTTGAAGGGGAAAGAAAAATCTTCCATGACATAAATAGGCTGAAGGAATTCTTGTCCACAAAACCAGCCCTTCAGAGAGTTCTGGGAGCAATACAAAGAACTGAAGAAAGGAATGACTATACCCAAGGGGTTGCAGAAAGAACTTCAAGGAGAGTATAACAGCGTAAAAGTACAACTATAGCAAGAATAGTGGAAATAAAAATGACAGGACTCAATACTCATCTTTCATTAGTAACTTTAAATATTAACAGACTGAACTCCCTAGTCAAAAGACACAGAATGGTTGAATGGATTAGGAAACAAAACCCATCTTTTTGTTGTCTGCAAGAAACTCATCTCACTTTAAAGGATAGGCACTATCTCAAAGTGAAAGGATGGAAAAATATATGGCAAGCAAATAGTACCAAGAAAAGCAGGCATAGAAATTCTAATATCTGACAAAATAGACTTTAAACTAAAACTAATCAGAAGAGATAAAGAGGGCCACTTCATTCTGATCAAAGGAACAATGAATCAAAAACATATTACAATCATGAACATATATTCACCAAACTCTGGTACACCCAGTTTCATAAAAACAATACTACAGGACTTTAAGACCCAGATTAATCCCAACTCATTAATCATAGGGGACTGCAATACCCCACAGGGCCTAGCTAGAGTTAACAGAGAGACATCTGAATTAATACCATATATCAAATGGACTTAACAGACATCTACTGAGTATTCCATGCAAGCACCAAAGGACATACTTTCTACTCAGCATCCCATGGAAGCTTCTCTGAAATCGACCATATACTGGGGCACAAAACAAACCTCAACAAATACAAAAAGAATGAAATAATCCCATGCATTCTATTAGACCACAGTGCAATAAAGCTTACAATCAACACTGGAACAAGCCCTAATAAACACATGAACATATGGAGATTAAACAACACACTCCTAAATGATGAGTGGAATTAAGAAAGAAATTATTCCTGGAACTAAATGAAAAGGACAATACAACATGACAAAACCTCTGGAACATGCTGAAAGCTATCCTTAAAGGGAAGTTTATAGTTCTAAGTGCCAAAAAATTGGTAAGAACACAAATAAATGACTTAACATTGCAACTCAAGACACTGGAAAAGCAACAATAAATGAAACCCAAACCCAGCAGGCAAGAAAAAATAACAAAAATCACGGCAGAAATTAATGAAATCGAAACAAAGAAAACAACATATCCAAGAGCTGGTTCTTCAAAAAGATAAACAAGATTGACGGACCACTAGCCCAGTTAACCAAAAGAAAGAAAGAGCACCTCCAGATCAACAAAATCAGAGATGAAATGGGAAACATCACAACAGACACCAGAAAGATCCAGAACATTATAAGGGAATACTTTAAAAACCTATGCACTACTACATTTGAAAACCCAAAAGAAATGGATGGATATCTAAAATCATGGGAACTACCAAAGCTAAACCAAGAAGAGATCAACAGCTTAAGACAAACCCATATAACAAAAAGAAATTAAAACAGTGATACAAAGCTTCCCAACTAAAAAAAGCCCAGGACCAGATGGATTTACAGCATAATTCTATCAGACATTTAAAGAAGATCTACATCCAATACTACTTAATTTATTCAAAAAAATAGAAATGGAGGGAAAACTTCCAAATTCCTTCTATGAAGCCAGCATCACTCTCATACCAAAGCCTGGTAAAGATACAACCAAAAAAGGAAACTATAGACCCATATCCTTAGTGAACATAGATGCAAAAATTCTCATCAAGATACTTGAAAACTGCATACAGACACACAACAAAAAGATCATCCACCATGATCAAGTCAGCTTTATCCCAGAGATGCAGAGATGGTTCAATACACGTAAGTCAGTAATCGTCATAAATCATATAAATGGGCTCAAAGACAAGAACCACATGGTCATCTCAATAGATGCAGAGAAGGCCTTTGACAAAATTCAACATGCATTTATGTTCAAAGTCCTAGAGAGAATTGGACTGGTGGGAACATAGCTCAACATAATTAAAGCCATATATAACAAACCCACAGCCAACATCATTCTAAATGGAGAAAAACCAGAAACATTCCCATTGAAATCAGGAACCAGACAAGGCTGTCCACTATCTCCACTGTCTTTAACATACTGCTTGAAACTCTTGCATGAGCAATAAAACAACAGCAGGAAATTAAAGGAGTAATAATTGGAAAAGAAGAGATCAAATTATGCCTTTTTGCAGATGATATGATATTATATCTAAGAGATGCCAAAAAGTCCACCAGAAAGCTCCTAGAAATTA
>NW_008337055.1:68706-73279 GCF_000622305.1 Nannospalax galili
CGGGAAGCTATCAGAAAACCCACAAATGGGAGAAAATCTTCACCAGCGACACATCTGATAGAGGTTTAACAACCAGAATATAAAACGAACTCAAAAAACAGAGAATCAAGACAAGAAGTAACCCAATTAAAAGATGGGCTAAGTAGCTGAACAGAGAGTTCTCAAAAGAAGAAGTAAAGATGGTTCTGAAGCATCTTAAAAGATGTTTAACATCACTAATAATTAGGGAAATGCTAATTAAAACTACTTTTAGATTTCATCTTACCCCAGTCAGACTTCCTAAGATCAAGAGAACAAATGATACCAAATGTTGGAGAGGATGTGGGAAAAGGGGAACACTCATCCACCGCTTCCAAGAGAAGCCAGCCATGGTCAAGCAGGATCTTTGACTTATCTTCACATAGATGGAACTGGTAAAATGAAAGGAGCCAGGAACTCCTCCCAAGCCCATGTGACCTCTTAGGAACAGATCCTCAAACGACCTTAAGAGTAAAAATAAATTGGTTTATCTAGGCCAACTATATGGCCTTAAACACCCAAAAGGAAAGTATAACTGAAGATTAAAGGGGCTAATATAATTTAAGAGTCCATATGTATAGCTAAAGGCTACATAACAAGAAACAATGCCACATAGGAGATACCTTCTTTTGAGTTGTTGGCCAGGGGGGCCCAAGAGACTCCCAGATAGTAACCTGTGGGAGACAGCCTTGAGTCTAGCATGATATTGCAACTGTCAGGGTCCAGGAATCCTGGCTCTGTAATCTGAAACCCAGTATGCTAATTAGGCCTCCTACCCTGTATTCTGTGATAGAACATTAAGTCTGTTATGCTAATAGGATGCTAAGTCTGTTACGCTAATAAGGTATCCTACTCACTGTACTGTAATTGGACCACTACCCCTATATAAGCTTGTGCCTTCCTGCAATAAAGCAGACCTGTGTCACTGAGCCTGGTCTCCTGTGTCTGAATGTGGCTCTGCTGACACAGTCTCCTCACCAGCCCTGGGGTCCGGGACCAGGCAGAAGCAGCTTCGACAGGAAGCAGCACAGGGCAAGCAAAAAAGCTGCCTCAGCACCAGGCGAGCAGAAGAGTGGCCTCAGCCCAGGGCAAGCAGAGGAGCAGCCTTGACTCCTGTGATAACAAAGGAGCAGCACCCACAAGAATGGAGGAGCAGCCACCGCTGGTGGTGACCGCAGCTGGTGCCCAACGTGGGGCTCGAAAAGCCCAACCCCATGAGGCTGTAACACTTGGGCTGTAACACTTGGGGCTCCGGATGCCCTCTTTGCCAGTGATTCTTCCATGGGTGCTCGCTGCTTTCATTCTTCTGGCTTGCAGTCTTCGTTTTGGTGTGTCATTCCTGTCTCCGCCAATCGTCTTCCTGAATGGCACCTGAGTCCTTCTGGGTACGTCTTGCAGGGTGAGTGACCTCCAGTATGGGGAATAGCCATCCAGCTGCTGCCAGCCCCTGCGCTGCTGCACTGGTTTCTCTCCTCAGGAGTAGGCAAATTAGGGTAATAGAGAAGGAAGTAACTAAGGTATTGGATGAAGTGCTAGCTCTTGCTCCTTGGTTTACAGATTCCTGCTGTTGGGACCTGGAGCAATTGGCTCATGTGCTATTTATGGCCAGAAAGAGAGAAGTCAGGGAGGGGGCGTCCATTATCTGGGCTGTTCTACCCCATTGTGACTGCCATTCTGGCCTCGCTTCGGGGAGTTCTCCCCAATGCCCCTGAGCAGAATAATCATACTAAAAAGCATAGATAAACAAATAAAGCAACAGGATAGTGGGGACAGCTTGTCCCAGGCATCTCCAGTCAAAACCACAGTAACTGATTTCTCTTATGATGCAGAAACGATGACTGCTGATAATGAGGCAAAAAATGAGAAATTAGGATACGAGCATCCCCCTGATGAAAAACAGGAAGTCAAGATCGCCCCTGCCCCACCATTACTGGGCAGTGGCTACCCTCCACCATCTTGTATTGGCTTTGATGAAAAATGGGAAGTTAAGGCAGCCTCTGCTCTGCCATTACAGGGCGATGGCTACTTTCTGCCACAGTTTTTCCCAGTTACCATCAATCAGGGACAACAGAACCCCAATGTCTGGAGTCCATATTCTCATGATACCTTAAGGAAGCTGCGTAAGGCAGCAGTTGAGGATGGCATTCACTCCCCTTGGTGTGGTCAGCTATTAGATTAGCCATGCGGCCAACACTCCCTATGACTGGCAGAATATTGCACGTGCCTCTCTACAGGGAGGTGATTTTCTCTTATGGAAGGCTGCTTATCAGGACAAATGCAAACAGGCAGAGCACAATAGAAATGCCAATGTTCAAAACATTGGGTTTGACACCCTGGTAGGGCATGGTACTTTCGAAATCCCACAAGCCCAGGCACAGGGACCTCCTTGCTACTTTGAACAAGTGTGGCTTTGTGCAGTCTGTGCTCAGAGCTATAAACATTTGGTCCGTGCCTGCTCCTCTTGTGCCCCTCTTCTACCTCTGGGGCCATTACAACACACTGGGACCCTCCCTAGAGGTCTTGGCTCAAATGAGATATGGCAAATGGAGGCTCCTTTTGGCAAGCTCAAATATATCCATCATATTATTGACATCTGTTGTTAACGCAAGGGCAAGCCTATGCTTGTGTCTTTCCAGATAATGTTCCAGGCCCCATCTGGATCCCAGCCTGGAACATCAGAATTGCCTGCGATAAAATCCTCCCTCCACAACCACCGACCCTGGAGATGGCAGCCCTGACCCTGGAGGAAGCGACCCACCTCTCTACCACTGAGAGACCGACCCAACGTCACAGACAACAAAAGCCACCAACCCAGGGAGACCTCAAACATCTCTCTCCACAAACAGAGACATTAGCTAAGCTAAGTCCTCAATCTAGAGGAAAACCTTTGTCTATGTTCCTTATTATTTATGTTATCAGTATTGTTAACTCTCAAGCTCTAGCAACTCTTGTTCCACATAAAAATCTACACCCCCTGGCCAATGGTTCCCTGAACTACAGATGTACCATGCTCCTGTCTGCCTTAGCTGTTCCCCTTATTATACTAACTCTTCTGATTTTGGGACCCTGTATTGTCAAGGGTCTCCTTAATTTTGTTAAAACTCATATTTCTCTGGTTTCTGCTGCTGCCCTGCCTCCAGATCTTGCCAGGCATGTCTCTGCAAACAAGGACCCACTGTTCCTTGCCCTTATCAACCTATAATTGGCCTCTGACAGGTTTCAACAAATTCTTGACCCCTGAGGAGGCCTTATAAACAGGCCAATACTGGATGTACTGTCTCTCCCTCTGCCAAACCACACAAACGGACCCATCCTTCGAGGGCTGGTAGTCAATGATGGGTAAGATCCCAATGAATGGGACAACCTAAGACAGGCTAGTCCATTATGCTGGGTGACCCTTGAGGTGGGGACAACAATACTGAGACAAAGAATCTCGACTCCCACTGGTTGGCATGGAGTTGGCACCACCTGCTCTAAGGAAGCTTGCCATCTTGGGCGGGGGGCTCTTGATACAATAACCCCTGAGCCATTGTACTTTGCCTTGATGTATCTGGACTGATATCAATATGCTATATACTTCACCTTTAAAAATAATAAAAGGGGGAGATGTGGGAGACAGGTTTGAGTCTAGGGTGGTATTGCAACTGTCAGGGTCCAGAAATCTTGGCTCTGTAATCTGAAACCCAGTATGCTAATGAGGCATCCTCCCTGCTATTCTGTGATAGGACATTAAGTCTGTTATGCTAATAGGATGCTAAGTCTGTTATGCTAATAAGGTATCCTACTTGCTGTGCTGTGATTGGACCACTACCCCATATAAGCTTGTGCCTTCCTGCAATAAAGCAGACCTGTGTAACTGAATCTGGTCTCCTGTGTCTGAATGCGGCACTGCTGACACAGTCTCCTCACCAGCCCTGGGGTCCGGGACCGGGCAGAAGCAGCGACAACAGGAGCGCAGTGACAACAGGAGGCAGTACAGGGCAAGCAAAAGAGCTGCCTCAGCATCAGGCGAGCAGAAGAGCAGCCTCAGCCCAGGGCGAGCGGAGGAGCAGCCTTGATGCCTGTGAGAATGAAGGAGTGGCACCCACGAGAACGGAGAAGCAGCCGCCGCTGGTGGTGACTGCAGCAACCCAGCATAGAACTGGGAAAATGAACATCAGACCCCAATCCTATCTAAAGGAATATTGGCAACTGATTACTGCTAGATGATGAACAGCTGACCTTCCTAAAACAAAGACCTCTAGATAGGCTAACTAGATTCACCAGATGGACAAGTAGTGGGGAATGGCTGGGGTGCTGACAACACAGCAGACAGTAGCAGGGATATCAGAGTATAAGGGCTCTACTGGGGGGAGGGAGGCTATGGGAGGGTGCCATCTGGGAAATGGGTGTGTAGTTGAATAAGATGGTTTGGGATGTCCTGTGTGATATACACACAAAAAGAAAAATCAACAATTTTTTTTAAAATGTATTATATCTGAGGAGGAAGCATGGAAATTTATGTCATGTTAATTAGTAGAGGTGATAAACATTACCATTGAAATCTACCCGATGA
>NW_008337055.1:73550-81112 GCF_000622305.1 Nannospalax galili
GTATAACTGTATTAATTCAACTGTGAACCTAGAAACTTACAGCCACTTGTGAAAGAGATGTACTCTTGCTCTGAAGTATGTTACTGAATATGTTAAAGCTGTAATGAAATGCTTCTAATCATGTAGTTATTAAAAATTAAAAAGAAAAAAACACATGGAAGCCAGGTGTGGTGGTACACAACTTTAATCTCAGCACTTGGGAGGCAGAGGCAGGTGCATCTCTGTGAGTTCAAGGCCAGCCTGGTCTACATAGTGAGTTCCAGGACAGCTGGGGCTACAGGGAGACCCTGTGTCAAAAAGACTGGAAAAAAAAAAAAAAAAACATTGAAATTTAGTGACGGCACTGAACTTGTAAATTGCTTTGGGTAATATGGACATTTCAGTGCTATTAATCCTCAGCTTGTTTACCTGAAGTCCTTGAAAAGTGAGAGCCAGCAACTTAGGAAAGAGGTTGTATCCATGCAGAAATTCCACAGGCCAGTGACTTCTAAGTTAAAATCAAGCTGTTTGTAAGTTAAACTTAGTTCTGTCAGAAGGTTACACTGCAGAGCACCTTACTGATTATAATTCAGGGAGAAGTCTCATTATTTTACATTTAACGCACTGTAAAAATAAAGAGAAAAGCATGTTAGGAATAATATCAAAAATCAAAGTTAATAGTTTCCTAAATTTAAACCTTTTTTGATATTTTAGTCATACCGGATATCAGGGCTTACACAGAGGTTGGACAGAGAAAACAACAGAAAACGAGGATTTGTTTTGTGGCACATGAAGATTCCCTGCAGGAATATAAGGAAGTCGACAGACTATGAGGTGAGCCAGGGAGCAATGAACCCACAGGAAAGTTTCGTTTCATAGCCTTCAATATTTCCTGTGTTGACAAGAAGGTGGAGTCATCTTTCCAAAATGAACAAATGCTTGTCTTTGAAAGCAGACTGTCTCTTGTTTGCGGCTGTCCCTCATTGGCCCCCGACTCTTTACATCGTTCTCTATGGATCATGAAGGAGCCTCAAAAAGATCTGATCCCACACTATGAAGATTTCATTCCTTAATTGTTTAATTTGGATACATACAATAATGCATGGGGTTCTAGGAATCAGATAGCTGATACGCTGGGTGTGGTGGTGAGGCCTTTAACCCCAGCACCTGGGAGGCAAAGGCATAGGCAGGGGCAGGTGAATCTAGGGAGATCAAAGCCAGCCTTGTCTACAAGAGAGCCTTGTCTACACAGCCCATCTGGAGCTACAGGCAGTCTGTCTCAAAAACAAACCAGAATAAACCAACAAAAAGCAAACAAATATCTGATGAATCCATTTTGAAAATTACTTATAATCTAATCTCTGAACATACAATTTTGAATTGTTGTAGAAAGACTTACATCCCTTTATTTGTGAGGGGAGGGGTTTAGGACAGAGTCTCCCTGTAGCCCCAGTTATACTGGAACTTGCTAGCTATGTAGACCATGCTGGCCTCAGTCTCACAGAGATCTGACTGCCTCTGCCTCCCAAGGGCTGAAATTGCAGGCTATAAAATGAAACTTTGCTGTGCGTTCATTGTCTAGTTTCCCTCATATCTGTCGATTCCCTTATCTTCCCGCAGGGAATCTTCATGAATACAATGTGAAAGTAAATATTCCAAGCATTTAAATTCCACAACTCGTGCACTGTGCTTCTATTGACTGAAACTGCATGGTGTATGTCAGTCTAGCTGAAGACATTTTAAACTTGTCTTTCCTTTACCATGTCAGGAACTCCTTCCTATGGATATAGACTTAAGACAGTTTCAAGCATCCTCTTGTTCTCTGCTTGTTGGCCAGTTGTGGGTTTCTGTGTTAATCACCATCTGTTGCATCAGAAAACATATCTGGTGAGAGCTGAGAGATGCGTTCATCCATGGGGATATCAATAAGTCATTAAGAACCAGTTTAATACAATAACTATTTAGTAGAATACTAGTGTTAAGTTCTCCCCTATGTCCTGTGACCTATTTAGCCTCATGTTCCTAAGCCTGATATCAATGTCAGGTATGGGGTCCACCCTAGGAAGTGAACCTTAAATCCAGTTCAAGTGTGGTTGGTTATGTCCCTAACATTCGTGCCACAATTGCACTGATGGGCATATCTTGCCAGGCCAGTTGTTGCTATAGATCACAAAATTCACAACGGGGTGAAGTTGATGATTATTTTTTTCCTTCTGGTAGCATACATAACACATTCCAGCACTGTGAACACTAGCCAGTAGAGATGAGGCTCTGAAGTCAGTAGCAGCTTGATTTCTCATTGTTTGCTCCACAGCTCATGTATAGTGTCTTCAGCAATATGTCTTACCATCCAGTTTTGGTGGGTAACCCTGAATAGGACACCGTATCAAACGCCTGCCTTTCAAAGCTCAAGAATTATTGTGGAAGAAGGGGTGGAAAGATTGTAAGAGCCAGAGGTGGTGAATGACCACAGAGTTTTCCAGACGACTGGTCAGTTACTCATATGAACTCAGAACAACAGGCAACAAACGTGCAAGTCCCTGCAAGCTCAAACCAGAAAAAAACAGCATAGATATGACGAAGCTCCGTCCCTACCTGAGGAAATTGTGTCAACAGAAGGCTGCTGGGGGAGGGGGTGGCTAAAGCCACTTTTCCAGAGTGGCCAGTTGGAGAATGAGATTTCTGTATCACTGTAATTTGCTGAGACTTCTCCACCAGCTCAGGGCTGTGTGTCATCTGGATTATTATCTCAGAATGAACGTGGGCTTAATCTGCTTTGATTGGAATTTGTTTTATGCACAGTTTTATCAGAGCTATTCCACGTTTACTGAACAGATAAATGAGACAGAAGTTTTCTCAATTTCTCCCCCAATATTCAGCCCAAAGTCCTTCCCTGTGTCTCAGCACAAGTGGCTGATAACTGCATAGCCAAGTGTCAGAAATTCTTGAATATCTAAAATCACAGAATTGTTCACTATAGACAGACTTTAAAATAGAGAAAAACCACAATCTGTCCAAAAGGAAAAGAAAAACACAGCATCAGGAGGAGAACGCTGTGAGCAGCTCTCAGCTCGGGGGGAGTTGTATAGAGACGGAGTTCTGAAGGCAGAGGACACCCTGGTGGTGCTTGTGCAGAAGAAACACCATGTAAGCACTGTACCCACCCATGACACCCTGAAACAATGTGTCTCTGATGACCATGAGAGGGAGAACAATCCATTTTGTCTTCTGACTTTCCAGCATAAAATAACAGTGGTTGTCATGATTAAGTTGTGATGTATTCAGGTTACTTCTGATGGAGTGGATCAGGTTCATACTTACCAAGGAATTGAGTATCCAAAAGAATGAAAAGAATGGAAGGATGTGCCAGGCAGACCTTGGCCTGAGCCTCCTCCACCCAGATGCTCTGGGGCTGATGGTGATGGCCCGGACCACCGTGAGGAGACTGCTGCTGCAGACGAAGAGGGCCCGGGCCACCCTCTCCAGGTAAACAGAGATCTTACAGCCTATGTCATCTAGGAAGTTTCCCAAACCAAAAGCTGCTATTGACCTTGGCAATCCTTTCGAAAGAAGGATTATGTTTGTAATAGCCAAGTGGATGAGAATAAGGTGTAAAGGTTTCTTCTCAGAACCTCTCCACAGACTGAACATGTAATTCACAGAAACAGAGATGTTCCCCAGAGTGCCTAGTGTGGTCACAGAGAGGAAAACTATTCCCTTGACAGACTTCAAAACCATTTCTTCCTTCCTAGGCAGAAAAAGTTGTTTCAGGCCAACACTTATTTACAAAACCCACCAGTACTGATATGTATCTGAAAACACGTTTGATAAATAGCAATTTTCTGGTGTGCAAGTTATTGATATACGTAATGTTGCAGATTTGGCCCCTGAAACTTTCTTTTTCTCTGGACTCAGTGTGCTATTGTGTATAGTCTGAAAGGCAAGTTTGGTAACTACTATTCACAAAAACCTAAAGTCTTCATCAATTGTTTTGGATTTCTATACTAGGAAACTTTTTATCTGTTCACAGTCCTGTGCATGTCCGTGTTTGTGTGTGTGTGTCACCACCCTTATTAAACCTCAGCATACCTGAACGGAACTCCAAACTCCCCTAACCAGCATTTCTTCCTGTGCTTGTCGTTCAAGTTTGTCATATTCCCACATCCAGTTCCAGAGGCCTGGGGCTCCTGTAAATCTGTCTGTCTTCCCCCTGTTGTAAATACAGATTCTTGGGAAACCCTGCTGGGCCAACACCTGTAATATCTCTTAAATGTAGCAAGTCTAACTTCAGTGCGTTCTCCTGCTTTGTTAAATATTCCCTTCTTAAACTTGTATCTTCATTAGTATAAGAACTCAAGGTTTGTTTTTGGCTTCAAATTTTAAGTTACAATTGTCTACATCTTAATATTTTTAAATTTTGGATTTTAATCATTGTGATTTCGATTCATTTAAATGTTTAAGTTTTTTTAATAGTTCTCAATATCAAGTGAATAACTGAATAACTTTTCTAATAGGATTCAGCAGTTAAAGCTTAATCAGCAAAAGACATCCCGGAAACAGTTAATTCATATGATTACCAGGCTGCAGCAACGGAGAGTAACCAAAGGAATCCTGGAATGTTCCTAGGAAAGTTGGTAGCAGAGGGCTGTTTCCAGTGAGTGATCTCAAGGGTGTCTGAGGAAGCGTGGAGTGGTTCTGGAGATGATATTGATCCTGGTGGACAAGGAAGAGAGGATTGATGAGGCGTTCTGTGCAGTCATGAGTGAAGTTTATGGGTCCTCATCAGGGCTCCATGTGGCACAATAGATTGGACTGTCATTGGTACGAACAGGGTTTGCCCACATGAGGGGCGCCAATAGCTTTACCACTGCTGGACCCCAAACAATCTGTATGTTTGATCCACCCGTGATATTTGTGTGTGTTTTGAATACACGGAACGCCTGTTTTCAGCCTTCCTACTAAATGCCATAGGATTGTTTTAGGTTTTTTCTTCTGATGATCTCACACAACTTAACTTGCCTGAACCTAGCCGTCTTCTCAGGCTGAGGTCCAGGCAGCCCCATGACTCTAGACAAGCTAGTTATTGCCTTTCAACTGCTCCTTTGACAACAGGGTGCCTATTCCCTGGACGACTGCGTCCTAGAAAACACTGTATCATCCTAAATGTGTGCACATATGAAATATGCCACAAACATTAATGTCAAGCACATCAGCATTCATTACTAAGTTTAGAATAAACATTATTTGGTCAGAGATTGGAATCTACAAAATGCCTACAGTCAGTATACCTCAAGGCCTGATAGAAAAATTAAAAGTTTTCTGCTTATTTAATCGGTGTTTGCAGGGGATTCCCATTTTCCAGGCTTTTCTCCCTTTCTTTGAACTTTAAAGCTCTGAATCATATTTAAGACCAGCTTCTAAGACATCTAATAAGTGCCTTCTGCTTTCTGACCGAATAAAGAATTCAGAGGAGGCAGACATGACTCATCTACAAGATTGTCTTGGGAAATGCTACAGAAAGCAGTTGAAATGACAGGATTCATGTGTAGATAGAGGTATGATAGCACAACTGGGTCTAACCTCCAAGATCCTGAGGTAGGTTAGTGAATTCATCCATTTCAATATTCTGAAAAAAAAAGATACATTGCTTTTTGCCGCTTAGTGCTAGGACGAAAATAATATAAGCTGTTTCAGGTAATACTAATTCACAGCCTGGATTTTTAAATATTTTATTTTATGTGTATGAGTGTATTGCCTACATATGTGTAAGTGTACCTGTGTCATGCAATGCCTGTGGAGTTCAGAAGAGGGCATCAGATTCCCTGGAACTGGAGTCACAGATGGTTGCTAGCCTCCATGTGGGTGCTGGGAATCAAATCCAAGTCCTCTGCAAGAGCAGCCCATGTTGTTGAGTGCTGAGCCATCTCTCCAGCCCCCTTGTCTTATATTTTTGAGACAGGATCTTGTAACCCTGTCTGGCTTTAAACATAAAACTTTCCAGTGATGACATCACAAGAGTAGATCATCATGCCTGTCTCAAAGTTTTGATAGACATTTAAAAATTGTGTATATCTTATTATTCCTTAGGCAAAGACCCACCCCAAAGCTCTGTCATGACTGTCTACCTTGGAGATATGGAGAGAGGTACCTCAGCATGCTCGTTCTATTTCTGTACCTTCCTGTTTCATTTCTATATTTCCAAGAAATGGTCTCCTTCATTTTTCTGAACTCGGGGACCAACTTTGTAAGGATCAGAGGAAAACCAGAACTTCAAAGGCTCCCAGACCAGCTCAAAGACTCCCTTGCTCAGTCAAAGAGAGATTTCTGTTTCTAATGAAGCTCTACACGTCACACGTGAGGAATTCACAGAGCCACAGGACACTCACTTCGACGTCTCTGTGCACACTGGCTCCGGAGCAGTGATCTGGAAGACGACTCCTCCCAGCTCATATCTGTGCTGTCGGGATTTGTGGGGCTCTCGGCCCCCATGAGCTGCCACTACACTTCAATTGTCTCAGTTGTCGCTGTGTCAGGGAGAAGGAGCCCTCTGCAGAGTTTCGGCCCCTGAAGTGCGGCTTTCCCTCTCCCTCCACAATTACTAGATTTGTTTTTCTCAGAAGTTGTTTCAGGCTTAATTAGGGTTTGTTTTGATAGAAGGACATGAGATGAGAAAGGAAATAGCTATCCAAGTTTCTGCCTCCGGAACTTCCCATGTCTCCAGACCAGTTTCCAGCTTCCCAAAGTTCCAGGTTGTGAACCAGCTTCTGAGACACAGAATGAGTCACATCCTTCTCTTCCTTAAATCCCTCTTTAAACAGGAATACAATACACGATGATCAGCCCTGGGGATTCTGCTGTCTGAACAAGTCCCCACCATGGAGCAGGACAAGTTCAGAGTCCCGTTCTCCTCCTGTGCCCATTGGAGGTCGAGGTCTGTGCAGAAGTGATTGTCTCATTCCTCGTGTATTAAATATCACATGGGATTTCAGATCTAAATGTCCCCCGTCTTGACCTCATTCTAAAGACAACCCATTTATTGTAAAGCTTCAAGGACACTTCCTATAGTCAAGAATTGTCTGTCTTCCTACAGTCAAGAACTGTCCTTCCACCAGGACATACAAGGAACCATGGGGGTAAAGGAGAAGAAGGAACTCAAGAGAGGGGGGATAATAAAAGACAGGAATTATCAAGGGGAAAGTATGCGTGCTTAAACTGGGGAGGAAGGAGGGATGTTAAACAGGGAGAGAAAGAGGAGAGATAAATAAACCTTAGGTGGCATAAAAAGTCAGAGAAAGATGTATTTACTCACCCCCCCAAAAAAAAAATACACATACAATATCTGAACATGACAGCATGTGCATACTGGAAGGATGCATAACAAGAAACACAGTGCCAGCCAGGAGAAACCTACCTTTGAGTTTTGGGTCAGGGTAGTCCAAGAGACTCCCCAAATAACTCAGGGCAGGAACCTGGAGGCAGGAAAGAAACACAGTGCCAGCCAGGAGAAACCTACCTTTGAGTTTTGGGTCAGTGTAGTCCAAGAGACTCCCCAAATAACTCAGGGCAGGAACCTGGAGGCAGGA
>NW_008337055.1:81294-90117 GCF_000622305.1 Nannospalax galili
CTTATCCAACACAGGCCCACCTGCCCAAGGGTGGCACCACCCACAGTGGGCTGGGCCTGCCCACATCACTCAACAATCAAGAAGATCCCCCACAGACATGGCCACAAGCCAGTCACATGGAGGCAATTCCCCAATTGAGGCTCCCTCAACCCAGGAGTGTTAAGTTGACACTAAAGCTATCCAGCACAGAAGGTAAGAAACAACAGTAATTCCTCTGACTGATCCTACTGACATTTTCATTTCACACAAGTCCCTATCGTGCTGGATCATTCGTTTCTCCTAAACAGAGACCCTTAGCAACTGTTAATTGTTTTAAACCTCATCAAATGTGTTAATTTCTCCAACATACATACAGAGTGGCCACCAAAAGGCAAGCAGTGTTCTAGGTAACAGTGATCGCACAATGTGTGCTGTGTGCTTTTGTTACTTTAATTAAAACCTAAGGCAAGCTGAAGTCTTAAAGGAAGGTTTTATTTAGCTCATAGTTCAAGGACATGAGTCTCAGCATTAGTGATATAAAGATTTAAATAACTAGGTTGGTTGTGCTGGCATGAGGCTTAAAAACATTCCAAACTGAAAAATAGATTTTTGTGTGGTAGTATTCTAGAAAGCATTTCAGACTCAGCATGATCTACAAAAAGTCCCTCAGAAAGCGGGTGCAGCCTCTGGACAAATACCTGTGCCACTGTAAACATCATGACTGCATCTCATGCTCCAGAAAGTTCCTGTAATATAACTTTTTTGAAGATGTGTATCACAAATACTGATGCTTTCCTCAAACATGTTAACTTAGATTCCAAGTATTTTATTCTGTGCAGGTCTTTGACAGCCTTCCTCAAAGTCACGCATCTACCTCAGAGCTCCCTGAAGATGGTGGTCGTAAACAGCATTGGACATTACTAAACACTGAAGTCCTCTTAGTAGAGAACAGTATTTCAGAGACCCACGGCCAGCCTGCAGCAAGCTTGCTTCAGGAGGGTTTCAACTCTCACACCGAGGAGAGGATCCTGGAAGGAGTGACAGCTCAGTTTCTCTAGCACGTGCTGTTTGCACTCAGCTGCAGAGAGCACAGTTCAGGACGTGTTTGTGCTTCTGTTTCTCCTCAGGCAGAAACCGGACAGAGCTGATGGACAGTTTGCCAGACATGCCTTCACCAACGCTGTGTGCCTCCTAGGCAGGGCAGAGCAGAGCAGACAGGAGCTGCCATCACTGCCAGCTCAGGAAGCCAGGAGGAGAGGAGGGAACCCTCCATGTCATCCTGGACTTGAGGCCACTGTTGTTCTCAGCATCCTTGCTATTCTGTGGTCCAGGACTGATGCACCACCTAGACTTTACAAAGCAGAGTAGCTGTGCACCCTCCAGGCCGCAGTCCCTATGACAGCAGCTGAGCCAAGTGCTGCCTTACAGAATCCAGGACACTAGAGCTGGAACTCTAGAGCAGGGCCATCTGAGTCAGGGTTTTCTAAGGAAACAGAGCCGATAAAATGAATATACATGTGTATATATACGGACTTATTATATTAGCTCACAGGATAGAGTCCAAGTAGCCCAGCAAAAGCCACACCACACTGGAGAGGCTGAGAATCCGCAGTCGCTCAGCCCCCGAGGCTGGATGTCTCAGCAGTTCCAATCTGGTGTTGGAGGCCTGATGGATTCCTGGAGATCTGCTGTTCTTCAGTCTGCATTGGACTCGAAGAAGTTGGTCACAGCAGCAAGATGAACGGGCATGTCAGAAGGTAATGCCCACATTTAGGGTGGCTCTTCCAGCTTCAAATGATCCAATCAAGAAGGTCTCTCTCATTTCAGTTAATCCCAGATCCAATCAAATTGACAGCCAGGATTAGCCATCACAACGGGACTGGGGGGTGGGGCGGTGCAATGACTGTGAACACACCAGATATTTGGTGAAGCCCATAATGGGTGACCAGAATTGGGGCCCAGAGCTCCAGAGTTACATTCTGTTACTGTGATGCTTATACAGCATTCTGCCACTGAGGCCCTCGCCTGGAGCTTCCTTTCCAAACCCGCCATGGCATCCTTTGAAAGACATCCTTTCTGACCTGTATTTGTTGTGAACTTCCTACAACTTCTTGAACAAGTTTAGAATTGTCCAAAGCATCGTCACCAGTTTCCGTAGCACTTGTAGAACCCGGCAATGCCAGATAATGGCTAACAGAATACCCTGCGCTGTGGTGACATAGCTTCCCTCCCTGGTCATCTCCACTCTTCCCTTCAACTGACCTCAGGTGAAGGACATCACCTGACCTCTGGCTTTCCTATGTTGCTGTAGTGATCTAGCTTTGTGGAGAAAAATACTGATTTCTGCTAGTGGAATCACATTCATTATATCTTCCTAGTCCTTTAAGAAACTAAAATCCACATGATCAGGATGGTGGACTGAATGGAAATATGGTAATAATCTGTTTTCCAACTTCCTGTAATACCTGTATTTGTATGACATTGCATTGTACCAGATTTCTTTAAAAATTAAAGGAATTATTATGTGTGATTAATTTAATGATGTGATGAGTATGAGCATTAAGACAAATGTCCCAGTCTTAGGGAATGCCTGCTACCCCAGCCCTTTGGGATGCTGAGGCAGGTGGATTGTCAGCTCAAAAGCTCAACCGGCTCCTATCCACATCCAGGCCACTATGGACAAAGAAGAACTACGTTTTCCACCCCTACAGTGCATCAGGCAAAACTGCTCACAAAGCCCAGTGTTTGACTCATGGAGAAGCATAGAATGCAGCGTCTGCACTTCTCAGTGAGCACGCAAGGAATTAGCAGCATAGACATCTCTGCTGATCAGGATGAAGGGGCTGAGACTAGCGTAGCCAACATCTAGAAGTGCTCTAATATTTCGCATAATGAAATTGTGTGTCAACATGGAACCCATGTAGAAGGAGAAAATGAAATCTGCCCAATAAAAGCAAAGGAAGCAGGCCATGAGAATGAGAGTGCTCTGTGCAGCTCTGATTTCTGGGCTGGAATTGTTCGCAAACCGGGAGCTGTTAAGGTAGAGGACACGCTTGTGATGTTTATACAGGTGGAGAGCCATGGAGTCACTGCTCCAGCCCATGAGAGTCTGAAAGATGGCATCACGCAGAGCCATGAGGGAGAGGAAAAGCCACTTAACTGGGTGCCTGGAGGGCAGCATGTAGCAATCCCCAATTGGAATTCCAACTCCAGACGTGTTCACATTGCTGCCTGCTGTGATGTAGTGGAGCAAGTTGGAGCTTATGAGAGAATTAAAGACCCAGAAGAGGAGGAGATGGGGAAGAACTTGCCATGCAGTCTGTGGTTTGAGCTTTCTCCACAGGGTGGTCCTGGGATTGATGGTGACAGCCTGGACCATGCAGAGGAGACAGGTGGTGCAGATGGAAAGGCCCCGGGCCATTCTTGACAGGTAGACTGCAGTTTTACAACCAGCATCACTTACGAAGTTTCTGAAATAAAACACTGTGTCTTTATTTCTGATACTTAAGCTACAAATAATGATCACATTTGAAAATGACAGGTAAATGAAGATAAGGTCTATGGGCTTTTTCTCGGTTCTCATGACAAAAGTACACATGTGTCTCACCAATACTAGGATGTTCCCAATTCCAGGTCCATTGAGAGAAAAGATTATTGTCTGGAGCAGGTCCTTCTAAAGCATTCTGACTTCGTGCATATCACTAGGACAAAAGGAGAAGCATGAAAGATTTTATCTGTTGATTCGAGGATGCCAACGTCTGAAGCATGCAAACACACGTGGTTCCCTCCTGGATGCTCTTGAGTGCGTTCTTTGCTTCTGTTGGCTTGTCTTGTTCCCACTCACGTGGTGATGACGGTTACAATCTGGGTGCAAATCTCATAGTTTCCTGAAGATCTTTCTTCCATAAAGTTCATGTGATCATTCCCTTCCCAGAGAAGAAGCTAAATGCATGGCATCACTTTTTGGTTTTCATACCAACAGGGTCCTGAGTGTTACTTAGCATTAAGTACCTCCTTCCTTTTCTCTGATCACCTGGATCATGAGCTCAGACACAGGCTGTGTGCGAGTCTCACTCGGATCCTCTTTACTGCTTCATATGCAGCCATATGTCAGGGTGACAGAATTGATTGCTGAGCTAACTCAAAGCTTTTAGCATCTCCAGAAAGTTGTGTTTGACCAAGTGGAGCCGTTTCTTGGAGAAGGTTATGTGACATGGACTTCTTTCCAAGTCCTTTGCCCATAAATGACAGAGAGACTCGGCTTAGAGGGTATAAAAGTCCAGCTCAATGGCTTCATAGTGGGAGTAAGTGTGGTAAAATTTGTGCTCCAATCTTCTATGTAAGTAGAATCATATGAGGGTGATTTCTGTTTTCCTCACAGTTGTCCTGCTTTTACTTTCCATTTCTACTGAGAACTTTCCCCAAACACCGGGAAAACATTTCCCAGCTCTGGCACTGGCTCTGTGGCATCTTAACAAATGTATAGTATGACTGGTTATGTGTTTTAAGTTTGGCTCAGTCTATTGAACTTCTTGATAGTAAATACCTCAGACATCCCCAGCATCTCATACTACACCCTGTAGTCACTTTATAAATGGTATCTTTTTAAAATGTTTCTTCACTTTCTATACTGACAGTCACAATGAGTTAGAGACAGAAGCTATTCAATCTGCTTCATCTCTTACAAAACATACAGAGCCACACCTGCCAACTTATTGCTGCTTGTTCTCTACAATTTGATATCTCCTTGTCAATATTATTGAATTTCTTTGAGTTCCTCCCTATCAAATGGAACACGGGAGTTTCTCTTGCCACATGAATGTGCAGAGCATCCCAGGCTGATCTCTGCCCTACCACCATGCTCCATGTCCTTCTGCTCACTGTTCACAGTCTGCTTAGAGTTCCATCTCCTATGTGTCCCCATGACAGCACCAGGTTGTGCTCCCTGTGTGTCTACTTGTTCTGCGCTGGCAGGGAGAGTCCTTTTGTATGTAGCATCTATGTAATTTAGAGTAGTGCCTGCTCAAAAGTTTCTAAGTTGTTAAATGAGGCTTTTGGTTTTAAGCTGCTCACTAATCAGAGAGGAAAACTGATAAGCCAATTTGAATAAGAGACCGAATTGTACTCATGGATGATAAAACCTGATGGCCTGGAAAAGTCAGTCGTCTTTGGAAGATACATTCAATACATATTTAATATCTTTTCACATGAGGAGGTAGGATTCCAGTCCTCCTCCAATTTAATCAACAACATGGGCTCTCCTTTAAGAGCTTCTAACTCTGGTGCAATATTCATCTACAATGCCTCTGTATTGAGTGGTTCACAATTTGGTAAGTGTTCACACGCTTGCTGAGACAGCAATGACAAAACTTATAGTACTGATAATGTCTTTGCTTTCCTAAGCAGTGGCACCCTTGGGTTGCAAAAGCTATAAGTATAAAAGTCTACTCCAGTATGGCTGGGAAGAGACATTCATGTACACATTCAGTGAGGTTTCTCAAGCGTCTCACCTCCAGCGTGTAAGAATCAACAGAGTGCACTCTGTGTGAGTCAAGTCAAGTCAGGGTTTTCAGTCGGAAATATGATGTGCGGTCAGCATGATAGCGCCTCAGATCGATCACGAAACTAGAGAAGGCTAAAGGTCAAGGTTGAGACGGACAAGCTTACAGTGAGCATCTCAATCTTGCATCTCAATCCCTGGCTTTCCTAACTCCTGTGCGCCTGATCTGAACATTTCGTCAACCTCTCTTAGAGTCAGTTATGTAGGGTGAGCTCTGTTCCACGCAGGTGCGGTGTGAGGATTCGATGAGCAGAGGTGAGCAGTGCTTAGGGCGGTGCCGGCAAGTGTGAAACACGCCCTGACAGCCATGTGTTCTCATGTCAGCTCTCCTCACAGTTATCAGCACTCATACATGCCTATGCTTTTAGTGTGGGAGAGGGCGAATTCAAAAACAATCACAGTCTAATGAGTAAACTGCCTGTCATAAGGGGCGGAAAGCACCGATTACGGAGACTGCAGAGAGGAAGAGCTTCTCCACACCCAGGTGAAATGCTTTCATCCTATCTCCTGCCCGTCCCTGGCCTGTGTAAGGAGCAGCCTGGCACAGTGCACCACACACGCTGCTGATACCGGCTCCTTCGAGAACATGGAAACACGGTTCTGTACGGTAGGTGGGAAATGATGGACTGTCTTCTCCCTGGTCCTGACACTTTCCTCTCCCACAGTGATGGGGAATTCACACCCTATCCCCCATGACCTGCTCTCACCCCTCCCATCTCACAGCTTCCCTTCCAAAGTCAAAGGTGACCCGAGTCCACAGAAACGCCACATCACTCACCTGTGCAGTCAATGCAGCTGGTCAGGGTGGGCTTCCTCACAGCGCCAGCCTGGTCCTATTTATCATCCTGGAGTCTCAGTGTGCACAGCAGCTCTCCCTGCTGTCAGGGTGACACCACCAGGAATCTGGCTTCACCAGGGGACAAGGCCCTTCTGTGCACATCTCCACCCTTGTGCCCTCTCTGCCCTCTCCCTGGTGCCGTCATTTGCTCAGTCAGAAACTTTCTGATCCTAATTACCGCACCTGTTCAGGGACAAGAAGGCTGTGATGATGAGCAGTGCCCAAGGGGTCCAGCCTGTGACTTTCTAGAAGTTTTGTCCCTTCCCCTCAAACCACCAAAGCCAGCGTTCAATTTGGAAGAAACTTCTGAGATCCAAACAGACTGCTTTCTGAACATTTTCCAATACAGGAGCACTGAGAACAAGAGATGATCAGGTATTGGAGTCAGTAGCTAGTCTTCAGGTGTGGTGTCTAGGACAGAGCAGCAGGGGCCTTTCTGGGAAGGTGTGTCTGCCTCTTGCTCTGTGTTGACTTCATGCAGAAGAGTCCATTCCTTTCCTCCACTGAGTTCTTCATCACATAAATTCTCCTCTTCTTTGTATATAACTGTCTCTCTGATGTTCACTGTCAAACGATGCCTCTGGCTCCAAACTCGGAGTCGTCAGCTATTGCCAAGCCCAGCCCAAGTGGAGAGGAGTTGTAAAGAATTAGGTATAAGGAGCCCACATCAGTTTTGGGTCCTTAACAGCAGTTTAAGATGATGTATTGTGATGCTTAGTACTAATTGTCAATTAGACATAGCAAAAAGTTACCAGGAGAAAGGGTCGCTGGGCATGACTTGGGAAATTATCTTGATTACATTGATGTAGGAAAGCCCAGCTTACTTGTGAATGGAACCATTCCCTTGGCAGGATGTCCTGGACTATATAAAATGCAGACAGCTAGCTGAGCACTGGCTTGCATTCACTCCTGTTTCCTGATTGCAGACAAAATACGACCAGGTGCTTCCCACTCTTGCTACCTTGACTTCTCTGCCTGAAGGACTGTACCCTGAATCATGAGCTAAAATTACCTTTCTCCCTTAAATTCCTTTTGTTAATGTATTTTATCACAATAGGAAAGAAACTAAGACAGAAACGTTTATCATTGTTTTGGTCATTGTCATGATAAACCAATCGTGTTTCTTAGGCCTTGGAAGAGTTTGGAACTTTGGGTTAGAAAAGCTCTTGAATGCTGTAAACAGAATTTCCTTGCCTTTCTGATGGGAACTTGGAAGACAAGAATGCCAAGACAGATGTGGACAGGCCTCATGAGTTTTCAGAGGGAAACAAGGACTCTGTCAAGAACTGGGCTGCGGCCATTTGTACAATACCTTGGCCAAGAACTTGGCTTCATTCTGCCCATGTTCTGAGAACATGAATAAAGTTGAGTTTAAAGACACTGGACAGACAAGCATTCAGGCTGGTTCTGAGAAAGTGGCTGTGATGTTCAGAGAGATCAGCAGCAGTGGCAATCAACCTTCTGTGCTGCATGGGGACAAGAAAGTTGCCTAGATTCATTTAAAAGAAGAAAGTGGGGCTGGAGAGATGGCTCAGCAGTTAAGATCAATGACTGCTCTTGCAGAGGACCCGGGTTCAATTCCCAGCATGCACATGCTGGTTAACAACCACCTGTAGCTCCAGTTCCAGGGGATCCAACACCTTCTTCTGACCTCC
Source organism: Nannospalax galili (assembly GCF_000622305.1). Classification (NCBI taxonomy): domain Eukaryota; kingdom Metazoa; phylum Chordata; class Mammalia; order Rodentia; family Spalacidae; genus Nannospalax; species Nannospalax galili. The sequence goes on from NW_008337055.1 coordinate 89,327, forward strand.
ATGGGCATTGCACAACACAGGTGCACTTACACACATGCAGGCAATACATGCATATGCATAAAATAAAAATAGAAAGACAGGGAAAAAGAAAGAAAGAGAAAGAAAGAAAGAAAGAAAGAAAGAAAGAAAGAAAGAAAGAAAGAAAGAAAGAAAGAAAGAGAAAGAAAGAGTAAACTGAAGGGTCTTCTGCTGCTCAGAAGCAACAGTCTAGGATAGTGTTCTGGTTGGGTCAGTACACAGAAGCTGGTGTCAGGGCCTGGTTTTGTCTTTCGCTCTCCTGAAAAGGTAGCCCAGGCCCCTCTGCTATGCAGCTTGTGTCTTACTGACACGTTCTCTCATTTATTTTTATTCAATCTTAGGGGTCTCTAACTGTGACACTGGATGTCTCTCAAACTCAAGGGTATGTGTATGCAAGATGCAGCCCCATTTGCATGGTGCATGGAGCTCCTGCACAAACAGGTTTCCTTTGCCTTAGGTTGCACGTTAGCTCTTTCACCTAACCTCGGACCTCTTGTGTTTGATCCATCATATCCCAGAAAATCCACATCATATTCATGGGAAATTGTGGTTCTGCCCATTCATTTTCTGTATTGCCGCCTTGATGTGCTCTTTGTTCAATCTTTCATTGTGTCCATATTTGTTCTTACTGAATTTCTGTGAATGTTTATACAGTGTAATATGATGGTATTTAGATCCCCTCCTCTATCCACACCTCCCTTTACTGACCCCTTCCCAATTTACTGTTCTCTCTCTCTCTCTCTCTCTCTCTCTCTCTCTCTATATATATATAT
>NW_008337055.1:90203-97047 GCF_000622305.1 Nannospalax galili
ATGCTGGGATTTTTTTCCTGGTTTGAACTTTGCATGGGACTTGTTCACTGAGATTTTTATTTCACTGATTGCATTTCAAGATTTATTTCAGTCTGACTTTTCTTCAGAAACTGTATTTACTTATTAAATTCTATTTTCATGTGTTTGATGGCTTCCTTTATTTCGTTCAGTTGTTTGTGTTCTACAGTCTTCATTCTGGTCCTCCTTAAGCTTGTTGAACACAGTCATAATCACTATTTTGGAATCATTGTCCTGATCCTCCACTCAGTTGCTCTTCTCAGGGGACACTGCAATGATTACTCATTCCTGGAGAAGATGTGCTGTCTTGGTTATCCATGTTGCTTACATTCTTGCCATTGGACCTAAGCAATTGGTGGGTTTTTCTGGCATGGATATCCGGTCTCACCTCTGTTCAGCAGGAGTTTGGATCCTGGTTTTCGCTTAACTTGATATGTCAGAATGTAGAGCAGTTGAATGGTGCTTAGTGTTCAATCTTCTGGTAATTATGTATTGATGTACAGATGGGTATCAGATCTGTTCCTCTAACAGCTAGAGATATATGAACTTCTAAGTTCAGGGGCAGACCTAGAGAGTTAAAAGATTGTCACTTCCAATCTTCAGAAGCCCAAGGAAAGCTGACATGGTTCTGCAGGTGGTCCTTTGGTGGTAGGAGGTGGGGTCACAGTGAATGTGAGCAGTGGTCCCTGGGCAAAGGGGGAGGGTGTCACACTGTCCTCAGAGGGAGATGGGTGGAGTAGAGACCAGAGATCTCTGAGTTTGTGGTCTCAAGACCCCTTGTAGTCTCTGGGCAGCAGGGTTGGTGGGGTGTTTGGTGGTGGTGGTGAGACAGGCTCTGGGTATTGTTCTCTGTCAGGGGAAAGGTTCCTGGGGATGCCTACAGGGGGTTGTAGCTAACAGGAAGCTACCCACGTTCTTCTGATGATGACATGGAACAGGCCTCAAGGGTTTGAAGTGATAGCAGGGGAGTGAGGGGAGCTTACCTGGGTCTCTGAGCCTTCTAAGGTGACTGAACAGTCCCTGGTGTGTAGCCAGCTGGGAACAGGCAAATCACAAATGGAGGGCAGTGGCCAGGAAGAGGTGGAGATCACCAGGAAGTGGTGGCATGGGGATTTGGGGTGATGGCTATGGGTTGAGGGCAGCCCACCTGGGGTCTGGGCCAAAGGGAGGGAGGAGGGGTCGGGAAGAGGTGGAGGTCACCAGGAAGTGGTGGCAGTGAGGCTGCCTACCCGGGTCTCCTCTGTGTCTTTTAACTGTTTTATAAACTCCTTTGTGGTTCTCTGTGGGAATTATTTTCCTGAGAATGACTCTGTGTGACTAAGTCTTTACAAACTGAACTTTTGAACAACCTTGTAACTAAGGTAATTATGTTTTAGATCATTTAGAACTATGTACTTATTTTCTTTGCCTACTGTATTCAGCCTCTTTAGAATGAACTGACCTTTAAGAAAAGCAGCATCATCAATCCTGCAGTGCTTTGTAATCCTGATGTACTAACTCTTACAAGCTGAGCTGAATGCACAGCTTTAATCTTATACCAGGTTCCCTGTTTCCCCTTCATGACTCATTTAAGCCCCTGACTCAGAACAACATATGTGTGCATGAGATGTAACCAGACCTAAGACCACCCACTGAAAGCAGTGATGACACTGAAAACAGCATGCTCCTCCCCCACCAATGTAGGAAGCAGCATGTGGGCAAAGGTTGAAGATGCGTTTTTGTTTTTTCAATGCTGTTTGGGGTCAGTAGGGCAAAAACACACTTCTTCCTTTGTAAAATTCTTATCAAGGGTGGTTCATTCCTCTCCCACACCTTGTCTGATGTGCTGTTCAGTAAAGGGAGAGAAAGTCCTTTGTAGAAGAACAATGAGAAGAGGAAAGTCTGAGAGGAGCCAGAACTTCCAAACACCAGGCTCAGTTTAATCAACTCCAAGAGCTGATTTAAAAAAAATGCAACATCATCACAATTTCCAAGGCTCTTTCTCTCTTTGGAAAAAAGTCCATCTCTGTTTACTGTGGCCTTTTCATTCACAGAGACATGACACCTTCTAAGCCACCTTCACACCCCAGAAATTTCATGTTAGGCATTACTCCATACAATTCCCATTATCGCACTAAATAACTTAATTAATTATAATTAACTAATAGAAATACAAAATTAGAGAATTATTAAGATGGTATAAATATAGTTTTATAAACTGAGCATCATGTGTTTTGACCCCATTTTATCAGCAAAGAGCCTAGGTCATTTTATAGGTGGAAACTACCTGTGTGATCCAAGTTCAAAATATTGAGAGGTCAACTTAATTATAGCAGGCGACCATTCAAATGCATTTGGGATTCACATTGTTTTCTAAAGTTATTAATTAATATGACCCTTTTTCCTGCTTTAAGGCACTTGTGGAATTTGGTCAACCCTCTTCCCCTAAGATCATAGATGGTGGTTTTCACTGTCACAAAGGTTTCTGAGGCATCCAGAATCTCCTTTCTCTCCCTCCTTTTCTCCTCCTGTTTCATTCCTGGGTAATTTCATACATACACACATCATATCTACCACTCCTCTCCAACTCCTCTGGAGCCCATGCCCTATGTCTCCCTCACAACTACATTTCCTCTTTTAAAATGTATTCTTATTTACCATTATATTTAAAAATTTTATAAACCAGAACCCAGTCATTGCTGCCTGTCTGTACATGTGTGTAGGACCATCCACTGTAGCATGATCAATCTACCAGGGACCATGCCCCTTAATAAAATGGAGCCTCACTCCAGCAGCAATCAAGTGCCAATAGCAGGTTGGGGTGAGGCCTCTTGAGCCTCTTCTCCATCCTTGCTGGAATGCTGACCGGTTTGCTATTTCACGGGTCTTGGGTAGGCAACCACAGCTGCTGCAAGCCCCAGAGTGCAATGGCCCAGTCATGTCCAGAAGACACTTTCTTTTGCAGCAGCAGTCCCTCATCCTCTGGGTCTTCCAATCTCTCCATCTTCACTTCTGTGATGTTCCCCGAGCCTTAAAGGAAAGGGATATGATGCAGACACCCTGTTTAGGGCTGAGTCTTCCACAGCCCCTCATACCTTGCACTTTGACCATTGTGTGTCTCTGTGTTAACTGTCATCCACTGCAGAAAGAAGCTTCTCTGATGGGGGGTGATAGCTACACTAATCTATAGGAGTAAGGATGATCACTGAGAAGACAGTCTGATACAATTTCTGTTAACTTGACGGTAAGACCCTATTGGTGGAGACATTGCACACTTTGAACGTATCTCATGGAGAAATCAAGTTTACAAGGATTGGCAATCTTCCTGTGTGTTTTTGTAGTATCTAAAGGTGGTATGCATGGTTCTGGGGGGCAGGGAAGTCATCAGCAGGCTTACCAAGCTGTGAACCCTGTGAACTCTAATGACTGAAAGATATGTCCTGTATACATGGCCGTAAAGGAAAGGCTTTTTGTAATAAGCCCTTGCAAAATGAAAATTTGCATTATCTTATAAATCAAATTAGTCATATGTTTTGAGAACATTTAGAACTACGTACTGCTTATAAGAAAACAATATAATCAGTCTTACAATGATTTGGAATCCTGACGTAGTTAACTCTTACAAGCTACTCTGAATGCTTATCTTTAATCTTATACCATGATCCCTATTTGTGACTCACTTATGCCCCTGACTCAGAACTGTGTGTGTGTGATGTTACTGTGCAGACACTCAAAACAATAATGATGTTATAAAGAAGGTCTCCCTCACAGGGGTGGCCAGCATCATATGGGCACTTGTTGATGATGTCTGTGGTGAGCTCAGTATGCTGTTCTGCGTCAGGAGGGTCAGAAGAACAACTTATGTTTTAATTTTTTTTTTTTGGTCTTTTTGAGACCAAACAAGAGCTCATGCCTAATACTGCAAACCCCACTAAGAACCTGTGGCTGGGGAATTCATAGACCTCAGGAGAGAACCGTATAGTGCTTTTGGTTTTGTTTCTTTCAAGATTGATTTCATTCTGTAGCCCAGGCTAGCCTAGAACTCACTGTCTAGTCAGTGAGTTTTAAAGTTGAGGCAGTTCTTATTTCAGCCTCACAAAGCAGGTATTACAGGAATGAGCCACCACACCAGGATGCATGGACATTTTAAACTAACAGAAAACCTGGGGCTGGAGAGATGGCTCAGTGGTTAAGAGCACTAGCTGCTCTTGCAGAGGACCCAGGTTCAATTCCCAGCACCCACATGGTGGCTAACAACTATCCATAACTCCAGTTCCAGGGGATCTGAGACCCTCTTCTGATCTCTGAGTGCATTGTACAACATGGGTGCATTTATAGACATGCAGGTAATACACTCCTATTCATAAAATAATAAATAGATATTTTTTTAAATCACCTGACACTGATTTACTTTTAGTTGTGTTTATGAAATATTGAGTGCTGCAAAGTACAATATTTTTCTTATAATTCTCAAGGGCAAGTATCTTGTTATAGAAAAGGAAATCCAGAGAAAAAGGGTTATTGAGTTAATAATTTTAACAAAACTTGCTAAATTATTCCTGGTCCTATCTTGTAGTAAAAAACATCTCAAATATTGACAACTAAATCTACTTCTTGAGGGTGGTGAGTCATGATCTATGGGTCAACTCAGTGCTTCAGGTTACTATGCTTTTGGTGTAAGAATAAATCTAAAGGCTGGTGAGACAAGTCAGTGGATCAAAGTACATGTTGCACAAGCCTGGAGACCTGAGATCAATCTCTAGAACCCATAAAAATGTGGAAGCAGAAAACCAACTCCACAAAGTTGTCCTCTGACCTCCTCATGTGTGTCATAGTGTGTACAACCGCCACACATCACACACAATCATCATCATTATCATCATCATAACAATAATAATAATAATAATTAAAAATTAACCTTTGAATGCTTAAGCTATTTTGACATTTTTGTTTCACACTCAAACTTTCCCTACAAGCATGGTGAATGAAGGAGCCATCTCTCAACGTCTTTTTCTCTCAGTGATCTACCAACATTCACCCAGATGTCCATTTTTGTGAATCAGCACAAATGGACTGAGAATTACATAACCAAAGGTCAGAAATTGTTGAAAATGCACTGTTAAGGAGTCATTCTTCAAAGAGAAAGTTACATATAAAGAAATGGCACAAACTTCCCAGTAAAAGAAAAGAAAACACAGCATCAGGAGGAGAACACTATGAGCAGCTTTTAGCTCAGGAGGAGTTGTGTAGAGACACTTGGAGTTCTGAAGGCAGAGGACACCCTGGTGGTGCTTGTGCGGAAGAAACACCATGTAGCCACTGGACCCGCCCATGACACCCTGAAACACTGCATCTCTCAGAGCCATGAAAATGGTAAAAATCTTGTTTGTTCTCTGATTTCTGGGTAGAAAATGAAAACAAATACCAGCATTCTTAACATGTGACGTGTTCAAATTGCTACTTGGGGTGAAATAAAGTAAGTTCATTTTTATCCAAGAGTTGAATATCCAGAACATAAGAAACATGAACAAGATGTGCCATCTCAAATTTGAGCTTAAATCTCCAAAAAGTTTATGAGACTGATGGTGATGGTCTGGATCACCGTAAGGAGACTGCTGGTACAGACGGAGAGGCCCCGGGTCACCCCATCCAGGTAAACAAGGATCTTACAGCCTTTGTCTTATAGGAAGTGTCTCAAACCAACAGCTGCTATTGCCTTTGGGATCCCCTTTGAAAGCAGCATTATGATATTTGTAAAAGCCAGATGAATGAGAGAAAACTGTGTGAGTTTCTTCTCAGCGCCTTTGACTAAAATGCATAAGTAATTCACAAGGGCAGACATGTTGGCTACAAGGCCAAGCCCAGCTAGAAAAAAGAAAATGAGTCCACCAGAAAGTTCCTAGAACTGATCAACACTTTCAGTACAGTGGCAGGTTATAAAATCAATCTACAAAATGCAGTAGTCTTTCTATATACCAATAACAAGCACTTGTAGAACAAACACAAGGAAATGCTCCCATTCATAATTGCTACAAAAAAGTCAAAATGTCTTGGAATAAATCTGACCAAAGACACCAAAGATCTCTACAATGAAAATTTTAAATCATTAAAAAAAGAGATTGAAGAAGACACCAGGAGATGGAAGGACCTCCCATGTTCATGGACTGGAAGAATTACTATTGTTAAAATGACCATCCCACCAAAAGCAATATATAGATTCAATGCAATCCCAATCAAAATCCCCATGACATACTTCACAGAATTAGAAAAATCCATACTTAAATTCATATGGAGGCACAAAAGACCCCAGATAGCCAAAGCAACCCTGAGCACAAAGAGCAATGCTCCGGAGATTATCATACTAGATCGCAAAGTATACTACAGAGCCATAGCCATAAAAACAGTGTGGTACTGGTGCAAAAACAGACACATGGATCAATGGAACATCATTGAAGATCCAAACCTGACTACACAGAATTTCAGCCACCTGATATTTGACAAAGGTACCAAGAACACACACTGGAGGAAAGACAGCATCTTCAACAAATGGTGCTGGCAAAACTGGATCTCCATCTGTAGAAGAATGAAACTAGATCCTTATCTTTCATCTTGCACAAAAGTCAACCCTAAATGGATCAAAGACCTAAATGTGAAACTGGAAACCCTGAAACTATTAGAAGAAAATATTGGCAGTAACTTACAAGATAAAGGTATAGGAAAAGATTTTCTAAATCAGACAGAAGTTGCTCTGGAATTAAGGTCAGGAATTAACAAGTGGAACCTCATTAAACTAAAAAGCTTCTGTACAGCAAAAGAAACAATCAAAAAAGTGAAGAGAAAACCCACA